>NW_019525453.1:171433-175904 GCF_002814215.2 Seriola lalandi dorsalis
GGCCAGTGGGGTCCATGGGGGGGAAGGGTCATCCCCAGGTGTGAACCGTGAGGAACTGTGGGGTGTGAATTCCTTTGTCCAGTGGAGCAAAGAAACATTTGGTCTATTGAATGACTGAGTCCCAACATATCAAATTTATCTTCTTTACAACCTTAAAATTTCATATAACACCTCAAAATGTCTCATGACGATATGATTCAACTTAAAGAGAACGAATGCTAATCGTGATGAATATAGTTAAAATCTTGCCATTTCACTTTAAGTCCCTGAATGGGAATGGCTATCTCCTTAGTTGCTATGGAAAAAGAAAAGGTTGGTGGATGATAGAAATCCACTGGTTCTTAATTTTAAGTAAGCATAGTTTTTGAAAATGGTTGGTTGCAAGTACATGTTTCAATCTGTGCTGGTGTGGTGCCATGTTTTCCTGACCAGTGGCAGAAGTTGCCACACCCAACTGAAGGAGGATGAAGGTTGCATCACTCAGTACAATGAGAAATATGTGAACAAAGAGATACACATAAACTTCATCAATTTGAGGCAACAAGCTAAGTTTGCTGTTTGAAATATGACATGATCTCTGATTCAACAGATGGCTTTTATAGGGATTTGATAAACAGCACCCTTGGGTTTGGAGGGTGTGTCAGGTGTATAACCTGATACATTCACAGTAAAAATCAAGTGGGAAGAAAAGTTTTGTTTCATTTTGATAGAACTGAAGACTCAAGCACACACACACTTTTGTCCCTGTCACAATGTGACTATCCATGCTCATCATGCACCCTCAACTCTGTTCATGCCCTTTTCTCTCTGACCACAGCTCCTGTCAGATATTGAGGTTCATCACCCAGTGTGAGCCAGACAGAGCTCTGATAGATGAGTTTGATGGAAATGTCTCCTATTGTCAGCACAGGGCAATGGGAGGGATGCATGGCAGGTGACAAAAGGAGTGGGGGATAACAAAGCATAATATTTTGCATGTTCTCCCCGTGCAACTGTGGGTTTTCCCCGGGTACTCCGGCTTCCTCCCACAGTCCAAAGACATGCAAAATGGGGACTAGGCTAATTGGATACTCTAAATTGACCATAGGTGTGGCTGTGAGTGTGAATGGTTGTCTGTCTCTATGTGTTTGCCCTGCGATGGACTGGCGACCTGTCCAGGGCGTACCCCGCCTCTCACCCGAAAAGATGCTGGGATAGGCTCCAGCCACCCCGCGACCCTACTAGAGGATAAGCGGTAGAAAATGAATGAATGAATATGAATTGCAACAAGCAGCAAAGAAATAGTGTCATGGAGATATGACCATTGGTGCTTAAGGTTGGTTAGATGTGCTTCGTAATGCCAAGCTAATCTCAAAAGGTGGAGGTAATGCACCTAAAAGTTTTTTGCCAACCACCATTAAACAACATCAGAAGAAGAAATCCCCTTAATGGGCAGTTAACTGTGGGTTTTAAACTGAGGCAAAAACACAGGTAATTTCTTTCTCAAGGCCACATCAATAAGCACTCATCTCCTTAAAACTTTATGAGCAATATCTTGAGCAAGTGAAAGCTATTAGATTTTTTGGAGTCTGGTTTGATGAAAAGCTAACATGGAAGGTTCATCTGGATAAAGTTAAGAACAAATGTAAAAAGGTCATCAACCTACTTTGATGTTTATCAGGACAGGAATGGGGAGCAA
Source organism: Seriola lalandi dorsalis (assembly GCF_002814215.2). Classification (NCBI taxonomy): domain Eukaryota; kingdom Metazoa; phylum Chordata; class Actinopteri; order Carangiformes; family Carangidae; genus Seriola; species Seriola lalandi. Next base: position 173,112 of record NW_019525453.1, read on the forward strand.
CTGGAGTGTCTCATCTAATGATATACAGGACACTCATGAGATCTGTGTTGGAGTATGAAAGTATAGCTTACATGTCATCAGCAGAATCAAACCTCAAAACATTGGATTGGACTTTTTTTCCTGCAAAATCTGCTGATCCACACCCCACTCCAGTCAGTGGCGGTAGTACGCCTACAAGATGGTTTGACAAACGCCAATTAACACCGAAGAAGAAGAAGCCCCCCCCCCCGCGCATTACTCTTCGTTATAATTTCCTGAGAGCTGCTGAGCTGTCTCGTCGTTCAGAGCTGTGACTACCTTCATAAAACACACTTTTAGCGAAACCGTGTGTTCTTCGCAAGTGAAAAGAGGAGAGGACGAGGGAGATTGTTCAGCCCACTTTAGGTGAGTAAGCCTCCGTTTGTTTAGTCCTCTTCGATCACATTGTATTCATGGCGGATTCCAGATTTATCTAAAGACAGTGAACTGCGCCTCACGCATTTCCTTAATTAAATTAATTAAAACAAATGTTTATATATCCAAAATACTTCACTAAACATAGGCGGAGTCTTCCAAACTTCTAGCGGGACACATAACTATGAAGCGCAGAGTCCCGGTTTCAGGGCTGCGGTCGAAAAGTATTTTTTGCTTAGGAAGGTTCCTAACTCGTGAAATGACCCGTAAGTGTCTAAGCGGCATCCACGATAAGAGCTGGTCGAATACTCTGTGATAAGGAAAGGAGCTTCAATGCTGCTTATTGTATCTCCTTTAGTATAGGATACACTGGACCCTCCTTCTCCAAAGGATAGGAGAAAATGCCGCCCCTCTATTCCATGCAGCAGCAGCAGCATTCAAAGTGACGCAACATTGTAGTTTCACCATGGCCTCACCTGTTTTATGTTTGTGAAACTTCTGGAAATCCTGGTATCATCAACTAAACCCTAAAATTCATAAATAAAGATTTATTTTTTGTCAAATCCTTCTAGGCGTCGTCATGATGAGCAAGCATATCATCTTTATCAACATCATAACAATCTAAATGCTATTTCAGCTGCTCATTGCACTAAAAGTCAATTTCTCTCCTTAACAAATATATATATTAACGTCAAAACTCTGTATAGCCTTGTTATGTCTGAATATAATTTACTTTGGTCCCTACTCATTTGCTTATTTTCATTGAATGTCTCAACTCTTTTTATTTGTATATTTCTTTCATGTTGCCTTGTTTCAACATTTCAATCCCGTTTGTTTTGTGTTTGTTGTTTAAAAAAAAATAAATAAAAGGAGTAGGTAGGCTAAATCGTCCTTGTGTTATTAATAAAGTTGGATTAAAAAAAAAACCCTACTAAAAATCCTAGGACTTGGGAAAAGACAGCGGTGGTGCAGAGAGAATCCGACTGGCTGTGAGCTCGAGTTAAAAGTTGTGTTTTGGAGAGAGAAAATTTTGCAGAAGAATAATAATAAGTCTGAGGAATATTAATAGATGCCTCGGGGCTCCTCTCAGCTATTCTAGCTGCAGAGGAGTGCCTCGGAGCTGAGCACCCGTGGCACGAATTAAATGCTGCAAGCATATGGTGGAATGGGATCATATTTTTTGTGCAGCATTTACACATCAATTGTCGTTATGTTACCAATTTTCTCTCTGCAAATTGAGCAAAGGGTTAATATGCCAGATATTGATGAATAGGCCCTGCCCACTTTGACCAATCAATATGGCACATCAGATTTTGGTTAATACTTACCCCCAGAACATGTACCAAATTGGGTGAAATCCAGTTCACCAAGTTTTGAGGTACACATTTTTGGTATTTGTGGTGCCTCCTAGTGGTCAGGCTTAAAATGCTCTGGTAGGCCTATCCCGTATCATGGCCTGTAGATATCTACCAAGTTTTCTGATGACAGGACAAAGGTTTAATGAGTTATGGCCGATATTTGGTAAGCCCCGCTTTTTAAGATATTTTTGTTGATGACGACCATGTTTTTCATCCGATCTTGCTCGTATAGAAATTTGTAGTTTTGTCCCCTAAGACTGTATATCAAATTTGGTGTTGCTATCTTCATTCATTCATTTTTCAAATTATGCAAATTAGCCCAAAATCTATCTAGGTGGACTTTAGCGGTCCAATTGGCTTTTTTAGGTAATGGTAATGCACATAATTTCCAGTCATTGGACCAAGTTTCATGTTTCTGGCTCATTCCAGCTCACAGCAATTTGAGTCGTGGCAGACAAATAATAACTAGAAAATTCCAGGGAAATTTTGAGTGCCACGGGGGCTACTGCCGGGATGAGTACATGATTTATTTCCAGTGTTCAAAAGTCATCCTGATCATATTCTGGTTTTGAGAAATGTCTTGATATAAAAGACTCTGATATAAAACAATGTCACATCCCTCCACCATGTATTATGTGGGAAATATCTCATATTCTGTGTTGTTTTTTTTTTAATAAAACAAGAGGCAACATGTCTTCAAACTGGCATTTAAAGGGTTAAAATCCTGAAAACTAATAAACATTTGGTAGGTTTGAGCAGAACTGAAGTGGTTTAAGAGATGTATGCAAAAAAAGCAGAAGAAAATATTGATATATGATGATTTTATAGCATTTTCTTTGTGTGTCCTTTTTTGGACGTGAGGAACCACAGAGGGTACAAAATGTGTTACCAGTGTATAATAGACCTGTAACAGTAACTGACATTAGATTTTAAAAATATGTAAAAAAACAAAAACAAAAAGACACTTTCTTGCAGAAATCCATACCTTCAGCTGTAACACAGCCAAAATGATCAGCAAATCAAAAAAGAAAAGTGAAGAAAA
>NW_019525453.1:175954-197925 GCF_002814215.2 Seriola lalandi dorsalis
GAAAAAAGGTGGGTTTCTAAAGAAAATTTCAATGCATTTCTAATGCATTATTTATTCCCAGTTTTTTGGGAATAACTTTGGGAAAAATTGGAATTTTAACACCAAAAGTCATAGCACCTCTTTCGGGATCAAGACGCACGTTTTGATGTATATATTACCGGGGTTTTCTCAAAGCTGCGGGACAAGTTACACGCCGAAATTTGGTGGAAGAATAATAAACCTGAAAGAGAATATTAATAGATGCCTCGGGGCGGAGTACTGAATATAATTTACTTTGGTCCCTACTCATTTGCTTATTTTCATTGAATGTCTCAACTCTTTTTATTTGTATATTTCTTTCATGTTGCCTTGTTTCAACATTTCAATCCCGTTTGTTTTGTGTTTGTTGTTTAAAAAAAAATAAATAAAAGGAGTAGGTAGGCTAAATCGTCCTTGTGTTATTAATAAAGTTGGATTAAAAAAAAAACCCTACTAAAAATCCTAGGACTTGGGAAAAGACAGCGGTGGTGCAGAGAGAATCCGACTGGCTGTGAGCTCGAGTTAAAAGTTGTGTTTTGGAGAGAGAAAATTTTGCGGAAGAATAATAATAAGTCTGAGGAATATTAATAGATGCCTCGGGGCTCCTCTCAGCTATTCTAGCTGTAGAGGAGTGCCTCGGAGCTGAGCACCCGTGGCACTAAATAAGGAATGAGCAAGAGGCCAGAATGAATTCCTGACATAGCAACTTTTGACATTTCTTTTCATATGTTAATTTGAGAAAATTTACTTTTAGTGCATTCCATAATGAAGAGAGAGATTTAGTGAAACAATATTTATTTATATTATTTTGCTATGATGATGATGATATTGTTAACTACAATTTAAATATGCTTGTTCTTCAAGAGAACTCCTAACTGAACAGATTTGAAAGAGAAGAAATCTATATTTATGGATTTGGAGCTCAGTCGATCATACAGGGATTTCCATTAGTTTTAGATCGTATCATGTGCATAAAACAGGTGCTCTGATGTTTCTACATTTATGTGGGTCTGCCACGGTGAAACTACAATGGTGCGTCACTTTTGAATATTGCATATCTCCATTCTATTTGTAAAGGAAGGCCCAGTGTTTCCTACGCTATAGAAGATAAGATGGGAAGGGTTGGAGCTTCTTTCCTTCATTCTCAATTACAGAATTCAACCAGCTCTTATCACAGCTGCCACTTAGATACTTTCATTTCACTCAGTTTGGATCCTTCCTAAGCAGAAAAGACTTTTTGACCGCGAGCTTGCTGAACAGCACATGTGACAAATCCCCGTGCACGGTGCAAGCCATTGGAAATAATGGGTTTCATAGTGCAGTATTGCCGTTGCCGCCATTTGTCTCTCTTACATTTTACAGTAGTAACCAAATATGGTGTATCATCAGAATTGGCTATCATGTGAACTTGATGACGCTCTTATGAGATTGTATTGACCTTTTCAGATGAATAATGCCTGTTTTGCCATTTTTTTTTTTTTGTTTTTTTTTTACAATTCTCTTTTCTGATATAGATAAGGAGAGAAAACAAAATAATTTGTTTTGAATTCACATACCTTTGCCTCGTCAATTTTCTAATCTGAAATGAAAATCAGAAAATGACTGTTTTGTCACTCAGTTTGAAAAAAGGGATGTCAAAGCATTTTTGATATGAAATAAAATTTACAGTAAAAGGCTTGGAACTCTGGAATTCAGAGTTTGATTGGAACCCACTAATATTATCTCTAACCTTTCAAAATTATTTACTACAGCATTGACAGTTCCGTTTTACGTAGGCTTTGTCCAGTCTAAATGAGCACAGAGTGGTCCACACAGAAGAAGTGCAGGACAACAGCAATCTGTCTATATGCAGGATAATATCCCAACTGTTTTATCAAACTAAATCAGTGATTCACATACATGTGATTTCTCAAACTACAACAAACAACATGTCCAACTTGGCTGCAAAATGATTGCAAATCCTCCTTTTACTATCACATCCACTAATTTGTCAAAAGTGGCCTGATCCTGTGGCCAAATGAATAATCAAAGCTATACCGTATTTGGGCGTATAGCAGCATATATGCAGGTCTACATATCTATTATAAAAGTTGATGGCAGCATGTTGTTGCCTTGACAATCCATAGGAGAGTTGTCTTCCACTGTTACACTGATTCAAGTGGAGATTAGGTCTGGAAGTGTGGAATGGTTGTAAAATAGGTTGTTGCTGTTGATTATTTGCAAGAAATAAAATCCTTGTAGATTAGCCTGCATATTAACAGAACATGGATTGTGATTCGTGTTTAAAGATTTAGGAGGTACTGAGAGGATGCTGTTCCTGCGGGTCAGGGGAGAATAAAAAGTCACGGAATGCATAAGAAAATCCACAGTGCCTGGAGCACATGGAACAAGGCCTTGGTGCTAGCTGTTACAGCTAAACAAACTAAAGTGTCATCACAAACAAAGCATTATTCATTTACATTTAATAATCTGAGAACTTAAAATAATTAATTAAAATTAATTTTAAAAAATGCATCAAAATCAGCAGGGGAGGCATCGAGAAACAACTATTTATGAGTTGGCGCTTGGGTTGCTACAATGAGGGAAAATAAACTTGAGGCCAAAAGTTCACACATGAAAAACAAGCTGTGTGGCACCTACACACTTCACCCTCTTACATCATTATTTGAAGTTATGTACTAAGAAAACCATACAAAATTATGTTCTTAGGACAATATTTAATGGAAAATAGCTCCATTGACATTTTTATTATTATTGATAACAGCCCCATTTTTCATTCTGCTATTTTCATTGTTACAGAATAGGAAATTAAATGACACAACTTTTTTTCTTTTTTTTTTTGACTCATTCAGTCATCTGACTGTAACAGTATCCTATGTAAATGTAACTGCTTCATCCTAATTATTATGTTGAACAAATCAACTAAACTTTGTAAAGCTATTTGTGTTTGTAGTAGTGATGGAACGTCCTTAATGACTGTGTGTCTCAGTCAGCACTGATAAACCTCCACATACTTGGAGTCTTCACAGGCACTTGAGCACTGTGTGAAACACAAGTAGCCAGTTGACTATTAGCAAATATTGCATTGTGGTTGCTGGGATCGACCCTTTGCTTCATTGTAATCTTGCTCTTTCGGTTAAGTTGCTGTATTTTGCTGACACCCAGAAATCTGCTCCTTGTAACATTACATATCCATCTGATAATAGAGGAATGCCTCATTTGCCTAGTTTTTTTTTTTTTTTTTTAATCTATGATTGAACACAGATCAAAGATGTTTTCGGTTGTTTTTCATTTCAGCATTACACCCTGCTGTTTATCCTATTTTTCAGTGCCCTGCAAACAATGCATTCATGAATTAACAATTATTCAAACTTGTGTTTCTTTCAGGGCTACAATGGACCTGCATCAATGCTGATTGGACAGATACTTAACTAGGATGTCGAAACAACCTAATGTGGGCCAGATGTGTTGGAGTGTGTCGCAGCCAAACTGACTAGGTTTTACAAGGTACAGTATGTGGCATCTTGACACAGTAAATTTTCTGATCTGAAAAGAAAACATTCATTCAGTCTCAATGTCAGTCCACCATCTTGAAGCTACAGACTCTGCAGCATGTAGAAAGGGGTCTACAATACAAGCTGAATCTAATTTTCACATGCAACTGATCCTGTTTTTGGCCAGAAGTTATCACTACTATCTTGTTTGTATTCCTTTGCTGGATTTGCATGAGGATGCATATGCCCATAGACCAGCATGTGATGCACTACACAACACATTCCTACCAATATAACTTGTTTGCACAAAACTTTACACATAACTCTTAAACTATGTTGAGGAAAGAATAGAGTACTGGAAAATACAGAGTTTTGAGACAAACCTTATGCAAGTCTTAACAAAAATCCACTTGTACTGCTCAAACACTTTCAGGAGGAACGCGATTGCCTGCTTTTCAAAGTAGGAGCACACAGTCTATGAGCTGTTTTTTTTCCGCGAATAATCAGTTGGTGTTGATAGTTGTTTTTGTTTAGAAACGACTTATTGCAATTTTATTGTACATTATTAAAATATATGCTAAACTAACGTGCATGTTTTGGAAAGTTTTGTAATTATTTAAAGAATTCAAAATCGAAAACTGAAATCTCTCATTTACAAAAGTATTCAGACTGCCAATAAATTGTGGTCAAGTGCATCCTCTTAACATTAATTGTTCTTGAGATGCATCTAGAACTTGATTGAAGTCCACCCATGGCAAATTGAATGGATTTGATATAGCATATGTAGCGTGGTGCAGAGTGAAGCTGCCCTCCACTACACATTTAATTTGAAGTCTTTTATTTTGTTCTGTAAAGAGCAAACATATACTTTATCATCAGCGTTCGCCACACACACACACACAGTGATTTCACACTCAAGTGTGTGCTCTCGTTCTCTGAAAGTGTTTGATATTTGAACACAGAAAAATGATGAACATCTACACTAACATCCAAACAATAAATCACGTCCGTTGTATTGCTAATCCGGACCATTTTCATCATGTACATTCAATATCAACTTGTTTCTCGAATACACAGTCAGCCAAACATGTATACCAAACATTGTCAAATTAATCAAATCAACCATGTATCTATTTTAAGTTATTTATGTATTTATTTATGAACTAGACACGAGCAGTCCGGGCTCTTTAGACCGGCTCCTAGTTCTACTCTCCATCCTCCCACTCGCTTGCGGTAACTAAGCAACCAGTCCCAACAGCCGTTTTCGGTACGTTGCTTTCGCTGACCAATTAACGTTCATAAACAATACCACATATAACGCAACCGGGACCATAAACTACGACACAACATATTCACCCCTCACTTATACAATTCTAACTCTCCCTTCTTACCTGTAAAGAGCAAACATATACTTTATCATCAGCGTTCGCCACACACACACAGTGATTTCACACTCAAGTGTGTGCTCTCGTTCTCTGAACGTGTTCACGCGAGACTTCCCTTGTCCCTGAACACACACAGTGTAGCGAACGCGCTCGTCCTGCTGGTCGGAGTTAGACACATACTGCTACATGATATTACATTTTTCAAACAATAAACAAACCTTTTCTTATCATAAAACACAGACAATTTTAACCACACTCTGAACATGAGCTGTACTAAATGGAAATTATGTTAAACATGTAAATAATAATAATAATAATAATAATGTAGGTATATTAACCCACTGATGGCTCTGTATGCCACACATACAAAGGCACACACCTGTATAAGGTACCACAATTCATACTACATGACAGGGCAAAAATCAAGCCTTGAAGGTCAATGAACTCTGTAAACCTCCACGATAAAATATAAGGCATAGGTCACTGCAAGGGTATGACACCATTTCAAAGCTCTTAGTGTTCTCAGGAGCAGATTGGCCTAAATGATTGTGCAATGGGAGAGGTTTGGACTCAAATTTTTCTGTCTGGCGAACACTGCTCATTACGTTGGCTAATATCTCTATGGTGAAGCATGGTGGTGGAAGCATCATGTTATGGGGTGCCTCTCAATGGCAGAAACAGGGAGACTAGTCTGAGGAATGCATGAATGCAGCCAAACACAGAGAGGTCCTTGAAAAACCTGACCACATAGATCATATGACAATCTTTTGGGGTGTAATAGCAGTCCATGATCTGAATCAGAATATGCTGTTTCTTTGATTTTATATTGAAGTCTGGACTGGAAGTTATGATTCATATCTTGCTGCTACTTTCACATTCTTTCTCTCAGATGTTTGCTCGCCGCTATTCTATGCCCACAATGCTGTCTTCTGTTTATGAATTGTGTCACAACAAATCACACTTTTTGCTTAGTTCATATGGAGTATTCGTTGGGACAGTGCTGTTATTTATTTATGCTATGTTAGTACTTTCATTTGAAAGTTCAGTCGCTGCCCTGGCTCGTCCTGCTTCTTGTTTCTCACAGATGGGACTGTAACACCACCATCTTGAAGTGCAGCTGGTGATGGAATGCCGTCACCAGCTGTAGTTAGTGGGCTAGCTGTTTAACAGTTAATAATGGGCTTCTTGGCAGAGACTGAACTTTTAAAGTTAAATATCTAAATACAGCACCTTGTAATGATGCAGTCTAGGGCTGGGCACAAGTGCAGTTCACAGAATCCGGTTGGAATGTATATAAATTTGAAGATCCAATCGCCTGGTGTGTCATGTAGACTGCTAATAAAAACAAATCAAATGGTCTAAGTTGTCATATTGACATTTAAGGTGTACTGATTGATTTCCAAACCTCAATCATGCATTGAGTAAATGCATGAGCGCTTCGGTACGTAAACAAACAGCACTACACCTGCACGTGAGAGACAAAAACATGATAGATGCCCAAGGAAGTCAGCGGCAAGTCAACAGGCAGGTATGTGGCCACATTTCTAGCTGCAGATTTAAAAACTATGTAGACATTAGTTCTGAGAATCTCATTCATATACAAGAGAAATTGATACTGTAACTGAAATCACTACAACTGAGTTGATATCGAATGTGAATCATTGAATAATTGAATCGATTCAGGAAATCAGTGGCAATACCCAGCCCTAATGCAATCTGTAGGATGCATCTAAAAAGTAGATCATCAAAATAAGATGGTCCATGATATAAAATTATCAGAGCTCTCACTGCTACTTCAAATTGTGCATAAAAGTGATTTTTACAGTTTGTGACGGATATGAAAGATTTTTTTTTTCATGAATTATTTGACCATTGGGCCATTTATTTGTTACTTCGATTATCTGTTTATTACTATATATTCTTGTTTGTAACCTGGGTTAGACCGATCTAGCTTTCTACACTGGTCACGTTAATGGCCTGTGATTTATATGTACAACTCTCTCTGGAGGTTTGTCATGTGGATTCAGCTGCAGTATTTCTAAGCCTTCACACAACACACCCCTATAGACACTGTGGTGTAGTGGTTTTGGCAAAGTAAACTATAGATGATGTCACAGCCTTAATAAATTCCTGCCACATTAATTGTGTAGTAGGCAAGACTGTTGTTGATGAGAATAAACCATTATGTGTACTGTTGCTTGGTTGGCATTACACAGTGGGTAGAATACATGATTTGCATGAGCAAGTTTACTGAAAGACTACATACATTAGTATGAAACACTGTCATCTGCTTTTCCGCTGAGCCTTCAGACTGTCAAGCCAACGTTAAGGGGCAGATTATGAACAATTGCGAACAGTGCCTGTTGCCTGCTACATAGTAAGGCCCATGTGATTAACTAGGTTAATTTAATGTTGATATATAACCAATGCCATTATTATTAAACTGACTTCACTGAAATATTTTGTAGTCTCCTTAAAAGAAAACATGTCAATCCCTGATCATTGAAGCTCATTTCTCAAAATCTTCACTTTATTTAAACTCGGATCATCTAGTGTATTTTGTCTATGTAAAAAATTGGAATTGAAAGATGTGACATTCATGATAGTTTATTGTATTGACACATAATGCATGAAAACTTATAATGCAGCAGAACATTGCCAGAACAAATATTATTTTCTTGTTCACTTTATTCTGAACCCGATGGTATATAGTTAAGGAGCCTCGTGAAACCTCCTATTCTCTTATTCTATAAAATGTATCTTCATAAAATGTAAGACCTAAGGCTGATATATAGTGTTTGTGTGTGTGTTATTTATATTTTTTTCCTGTCAACTACGTACAGGAAAGGAAGACATAGAAGATCAGGAAGATCACTGAGGATGGAAGACAGGGACACCAGCAGTCTGAAGGACAATAAAAGAATAGATGCCAACACACTATGGCAGTGGCACATTACACATGTAAAGAAGTACTCAAGGCATCCAGAACCATTCCATTACAGCAGAAAAATGGGGTTAGATTTTAATGTTGGATCCAACACACACAAGAAATTGGATTTACATTCATTGACAAATGGTGTCATACTGGAGGTCTGTGACTTTGCGAAAACGGTTCGCAAAAGTAAATGGCATTTTATCACAAACATTCTGGAGATCAATTTCGATCTTGGATTGAAAAACAAGCAACAGCGGATTGAGTTTACTTCTCAACTTCTGCACAAAGTCAGAGACTTGATCCAAAAACCTCCTGAAGATAAACATGAAGCTTTTACTCTCTTTGACACGTCATCTGAGCCAGAATGTAGCAGCAACAGCAAAAGTGGGCCTAACATGGGATCTACAGAATATAAGACTGACTGTTTCCTGGTGGACATGGATGGTATGGATGAAAGTGAACATGAAGATAAATTGAAGTGTTCACGAGCACCATCTAAAGACTATATGAAGATGGAAGAGATGGATGGACCACATACTGATGACAGTGATGATGATGATGAGTTGGAGTGTTCAGAGCCTCAGTCAACAGATGAACTGAAAGAGGATGTTATTCCTCTCTCATTCCCTTGTTGTGCAGAAATTGGTCTGAGCCTTGATGTTTGGTCAAAACAAAGTCTAGATCCAGGTTTACTGACAAAGGGCATGATGTTAGAACTAGTACAGTTCACTAGAGCACGGACTGCATCCTACAGATCTATTGTTCTTAGTGTGTTGGAGCATAATTTTGAACTTGATCTTAAATGTCAACAGGAAAAAAATCAAGTGTGGTTCAAGGTATTAGACCTGCTGAAAAGGAGAGAGCGACTTATCACTGATTTTAAAAGTGAGCCATTTTCCTTTCAGACAAATCCCCTTGAAAAAGGATCACCTTTGCCCAGTGTGGGAACGTCACTATATCACTTTGAAGTCAGCAAAAGAAGGCACTCTGATTTAAGACGTAAACAGGAAAAAAGAGCTCTTTCAACAACTAGAGAACATGTCTCCAAGCGGCGCAGAACAGAACAGGCTGAACAGGAAGAGACAAACGCACTGTCTCATCACACTGATTTGTGGACCAGTCAAACATCGGAGGATGACCACAGCTATATGTGTCCTTTAGACTCAGACGAAGTCACAGATTCAGACGATGAAAATGGAGACTACTTACAAAACCAAACAACCTCTGACATCCATAATGAATCAGAATCAAGCTGTGTGGGTAAATGTGAACCTTTCATCACTTCCACTGATGGTTCATCCAGTTTAGCAATTGCAAGCTCAAATGTGAACCCAAGTCAGCCTGATGAAAGAGGACAGTATGGACATGAAGAGAAGACGCATATTTCAAGAAATGTGCCATACAAATGTGACATGGAGGAAGAGGAAATGGAAATGGAGAGCAACATGTGGAAGTTGCGTGCAAACCGTGTAAAACAAATCCTTTTCTCACTAGACAAAGACTATGGTGCATTCATTAGATCAAAAAGAATTGGCCTAGAATTTAATGTTGGATTTCGCCCAAAGCAAAACTTCAGCATTGACTCTTTGTATAATTCTGTTCTGCTTGAAGTTGCTAAATTTGCCTTAGCAATGAATTCATCCCAGCAGGATTTCATCATGGAGATTCTTGAGTACAACTTTGACTTCGGCCTGAAGAGTGAAAACCATAGGAAAACCTTTGCATGTGAAGCCATGAATAGAGTAAGACAGCTTAAAAATAGTGAAGATGCAGTCAAACTTTCGAAAAAGGTTTTTGAACTTCCTGGTCTCGTGTCATCGGTTGACGTGGACAGTCAGAGCATGGGTAGTGTCAACCCTGAAGTCAGCAGCATATCGAGAACAACAGAGTGTGATGTTGCTCCTTTGTGTCCTCCTGATTTACAAGCTGAAAATAAAGAACACAGGGTGGCCCTTTATCCTTTCTGCAAGGACATTGGTCTGAAGCTAAACGTAATCGGCAGTCAGCCACATAAAAAACTTGAGATCAACAAATTGACCAATGGGGCAATGACTGAAGTGACAAACTTTGCAGAAAAGTTGTGCGGGAAATTTGATAAAATTTGTCTTGATATCCTCAAACACAACTTTGACCTTGATTGGCAAAATGGAAATTCTGACCTTGCCAAAACTATTCTCACTCGAATTCCTGTTATAATGGAGCACAAAAATCTATCAAATCTATCAGGCTCCAAGAGGTTAAAGAACTCAATAAAAGATTTGTCAGTGATGGTAATGGATTGCCAGAACAACCCAAATTTAGATAAATGTAGTACTGGCTCTTCCCAGGCTCCAATCATAGAACAAAATGTAGGGAGTCCCATTGACACCGAAAAAGATAATAAGCTAAATTTAGGACTGTGGAAATTGCGGGCTAATCAAACTCAGCAGATCCTCTCAGTGCCTCATGTAGAACATTGCCCACTTTACTCTTACTCCAGATGCAAGAAATTGGGCATTGATTTCAATGTGGGATCTGGAGTAAAACAAAATCTTGATCCAAAATTACTGACCAATGGCATCATGGTTGAAGTAAGCACTCTTGCTACAGCACTGCAATCAGCCCAAAAGGATTTCATCACAGAGATTCTGGAGTACAATTTTCATCTGACTTTCAACAATGAGATCTGTCGCAGTGTCTTCGCACAGCAAGTTCTGGACAAAATGGCTAGATTGACTTTTAAATGTAATAAATCCAGATTCCTGAAAATGCCTTTTGAGCTCCCTGATTCAAGATTCATCAATGAATCTACTTATCTGAAAAATAAATTTTGCCCCAAATGTTATGAAGACAGAAATTATAAACTTTGTCAGGATCAAGCTAATCCTGTGAATGTACCTCATCCTCGTCCACATGCCATGACTGACGCAGTCTTTGCAGAAGCAGACTGCACTGCCCAAACATCTACAAAGGATCTGTCCTCTCCTTTCCAAGCAGCAGAGGAAACAATAATGGACAGTTACCCTTACTGCAAGAAAATAGGTTTAAGCCTATGTGTGGACAAAGACAAACCAAGGGATAAACTTAATATCCGTGAGTTGACACGTGGTATTATGAGGGAAGTCGGTATTTTTGCCAAAAGATTGTGTGGAACAAAAAATAAGCTAATTAATGATGTTGTTGAACACAACTTTAACATTGGTATGCAAAGCCGAGATGTAAATCCTGCACTCCTGTTCCAAAGAATGGTGGCACTACATAACAAAGGGCCCAAATGGTTCAGTGACATTTTTGTTATTCAACCATATCCTAACAGAGATCCTAGAGATATGAGTAAACAGAAAGCGGCATCTGCCATGCAGAAAAATGAAAGGAAGGAAACAACCAAAAAAAGACAATTGGCACTGCAAACAAAGAAGGAAGAAGCCACACTGATGATGAGTGAATATAGGGGAGCTGTAAAAATAAAGAAAGATAAGCAGAGTTGTGGAGACCACTATCCCATTTGCAAAGGGATAGGTGTGGACCTAGACTTACAAAACCAAAGAAGTTGTGATACCCATAGTCAATCAGAATCAAGCTGTCTGGGTACACATGAACCTTTCCTCACTTCCACTGATGGTTCATCCAGTTTACCAATTTTAAACTCAAATGTGAACCCAACATTTGAAAGTCAGCTTGATGAAAGAGGACTGTGTGGAGATGAAGATAAGACAGAGATTCCAAGAAATGTGCCAAACAAATGTGACATGGAAGAAGAGGAAATGGAAACGGCTAGCAACATGTGGAAGTTGCGTGCAAATCGTGTAAAACAAATCCTTTCCTTACAAGAAAAAGAGTACTGTGCATTCGCCTGGTCAAAGAAAGCTGGCCTTGAATTTAATGTTGGATTTGGCCAAAGGCAAAACTTCAGTGTTGACACTTTGTCTAATTCTATTCTGCTTGAAATTGCTAAATTTGCCTTAGCGATGAATTCATCCCAGCAGGATTTCATCATGGAGATTCTTGAGTACAACTTTGACTTTGGCCTTTGGAGCGAACACCATAAGAAAACCTTTGCATGTGAAGTTATGAATAGAGTAAGACAGCTAAAAAATAGTGAAGATGCAGTCAAACTTTCAAAAGAGGTTTTTGAACTTCCCGGCGTTGTATCATCGGTTAACATGGCCAGTCAGAGCATGGGCAGCGTCAACCCTGAAGTCAGCAGCATATCGAGAACAACAGAGTGTGATGTTGGACCCATGTGTCCTCCTGATTTACAAGCTGAAAACAAAGAACACAGGGTGGACATCTATCCCTTCTGCAAAGACATTGATCTGAAGCTAAATGTAATCGGCAGTCAGCCAAATAAAAAACTTGAGATCAACAAATTGACCAATGGGGCAATGACTGAAGTGACAAACTTTGCAGAAAGGTTGTGTGCAACATTTGATCAGATTTGTCTTGACATCCTCAGACACAACTTTGATCTTGATTGGCAAAATGGAGATTCTGACCTTGCAAAAACTATTCTCACTCGAATTCCTGTTATATTGGAGCAAAAAAATCTATCAAATGTAGCAACCTTCAAGAAAATAAAGCCAACAAAGCACAAAGAATTCTTATTGATGGTGATGGATTCCCAGAACAGCCCAAATTTAGATAAATGTAGTACTGGCTCTTCCCAGGCTCCAATCATAGACCAAAATGTAGGGAGTTCCGTTGACAATGAACAAGAAAATGAGCTTGATTTATTGTTGTGGAAATTGCGGGCTGATCAAATTCAACAGATCCTCTCAGTGCCTCATGTAGAACATTGCCCATTTTACGCCTATTCCAGATGCAAGAAATTGGGCATTGATTTCAATGTGGGATCTGGAGTGAAACAAAACCTTGATCCAAAATTACTGACCAATGGCATCATGGTTGAAATGAACACTTTTTCTACAGCACTGCAATCAGCCCAGAAGGATTTCATCACAGAGATACTGGAGTACAATTTTCATCTGAATTTGAAAAATGAGGTCTGTCGCAATGTCTTTGCACAGCAAGTTTACGAAAAAGTTAATAATTATCAATTCAAATTCAGCAAACCCAGATACCTGAAAATGCCTTTTGAACTCCCTGACTCAAAATGTATAGAAGAATCTACTTATCCGAAAACTAAATATTGCCCCAAATGTTATCAAGACAGAAATGATAAACTTTGTCAGGATGAATCTAATCCTGACCATGTGCTTCATCCTCGTCTAGATGCCATGACTGACATGGTGTCTGCTGAAGTCAACTGCACAGCACAGAAGCCTAAAAAGGATCTGTCCTCTGCTTTCCAAGCAGCAGAGGAAACAATAATGGACAGTTACCGGCTCTGCAAGAAAATAGGTTTAAGCCTATGTGTGGACAAAGAAAAACCAAAAGATAAACTTGACCCCCATGTATTGACACGTGGTATTATGAAGGAAGTGGCCAGTTTTTCCAAAAGACTGTGTGGAACAAAAAATAAGCTCATTAATGATGTTCTTGAACACAACTTCAACTTTGGCATGCAGAGACGAGATGTAAATCTTGCATTGCTGTTCCAGAGAATGCTTGCATTGTACGGTGAAGGGCCCACTTGGTTCAGTGAAGTTTTTGTTATTCAGCCATGTACTCCGAGAGAGTTTAGAGATGTGAGAAAAGTGGAAGACGTATCCGCTATGCAGGAAAATGAAAGGAAGGAAACAACCAAAAAAAGAAAGCGGGCACTGCAAACAAAGAAGGAAGAAGCCACACTATCGAGTGATAACATGGGTGCTCTAAAACCAAGGAGAGGTAGGCAAAGTAGTGGAGACTGTTATCCCATTTGCACAGAGATGGATCTGGACCTAGATGTGGCATCAAAACCAGGGGACAAAGAAAAACTGGACTTAAAGCTGTTGACTAGAGCTGTAGTGATGGAGATCTATAAATTTCTAAGTAAGAAGGCACGACACTATTTCCCAGGCACTCTGTTTGACATCCTTGACTATAACTTTGATCTAAGCTCACAACATTACAGGCGGTGGGAATTTTCCATAGCAACTGCATCCAAAGTCAAAACCATGGTCAAACAGTACCGGTATTATTTGCACAGAGCAAATGAGGTCTTCAAATTACCATTTGTGTTTGAACGCAAAGAATCAAAAAGATTGGTACAAGAGAGACAAAATACAAGGCCAAAATCATCTGTGGAAACAACAACGAATGAAGGATGTAGAGCTGTTCAGCCATTGAGAAACCTTTCAGATGTCAATCATGCCCATCTTCTTAATGTCAAAACTAATAAGGAACTTTGGTTTGAAGAGGAGGACACAAAGTCTCAAACCGATCCTGGGACAATAATGCAGATGACAGGGAGTCCTGTGAGTGGAGATTGTGACAGTTGTTTCCAGGGAAACATACAGATTAAAGAGGAGGAAGATGATTCACATTATGGCACTATGAAACCAGAACCAGTCACTGAGGAAATAGATAAACCTGCAGGATCCTTTGGATATACTTTAACTATATGTCCAAACTCTGAAGGCCATATAAAAACAGAATCAGAAACGGAGGATGCCCAGTATTACAACCTGGCTGAACCACAAGTATCTGAAGGATATGCCAGGCACTATGTAGGTACAAAGACTGAGAGCAGTGTGAAAACAGAATCAGACAGTGAGGATGTCAAGTATGAAATCCCAGTCGAAGCAGCAGGATCATCATACTCCATGGTAACCATATGTCAGGACACTGAGAGTAAATTGATCAAACAGGAGCAAGAAAATCGTCCAGTCTTCATTATGGAGATGTTTCAAACACAAAGTGAAGTGGACATCAAACAGGAACAAGATTCTTAATAATCTAAGTGATGGTCCACAATAAAGACAGTTGTTAAACAGATAGTGTTCAGCTGTTCGTCCAATATTGGGAATTTGACGAGAATTAGTTTTAAGGATGATGAGACACTGAACTCTTCTCTGTAGATATTACATGATTGTAATTCAGCAATTGGAGGTTTTCTGGTTTGTTTTCAGGTGTTTGTTTGTGTTTTTAATGTTGTTTTTCCACTGTTTATTAGTGCCTTTTCTGACCTTCATGCTATTTTTATATAATGTGTTCATTCTTTTTCCAAAAAGAAAAAGCTGCTTACTTACAATGAAAAATGAAAGACGTTGTAAACTACAAAGAACTGTGGCCTCTTTTTTCTTTTTTTTAATTCGTGACATAAATGCATAAAGATTGAGTGTGTGATTGCTTTAAAAAATTTAATCCACTTTATAATGCAGATATACTTTAAAATGACCTAGATCTTGATGGAAAGTTGTATTGTTTTAAACTGTTTTAGTACATTTTTAATAAAGTTTCAAAAGCATTTCTTTTACCAATGTGTGCTCTGCTCCAATATTTTCAAGGGTTAACATCTTGCTCGCCCTGTTTTTCCACAATGAAAATACATTGTTGAATTTTATAGAAATACGATTTAAATTCAGTTGAAATTGTGATATTGATCTTGATAGTTTTTAGGATTTAAAAGAAACTACTGTCGTCTGTCCCACCAAGATCTACTGTGATAACATGGAACAATTCATTCAGCAAGGAGGAGGTTGGCAGCATCAGTGCAATTTATATTTTACTTTTCAGTCATCAGAAGACATGTTTTAAAAATGAGAACATCCTGTCACACATCTCATACACACACGTAAATGTAAGGACATGATGACAAACTTTTCTTCCTATGATAAATTCAGAATCATCACAGTAGTTGTCTGTTTTCTTCATAGCAGAGTTGACAGGTAAATACTGACATCCTTAAAAGAAATATCTCCTGGTGTGTGTTAGGGCAGGTTGAAAGAGGTGAATTTTTTATTACTATTGATATTATAAATGAAAATGAAAATCACATTGAATTATCAAATTCATCTTCTTTACAACCTTAAAATTTCATATAACATCTCAAAATGTCTCAAGACGATATGATTCAACTTAAAGAGAACGAATGCTAATCGTGATGAATATAGTTAAAATCTTGTCATTTCACTTTAAGTCCCTGAATGGGAATGGCTATCTCCTTAGTTGCTATGGAAAAAGAAAAGGTTGGTGGATGATAGAAATCCACTGGTTCTTAATTTTAAGTAAGCATAGTTTTTGAAAATGGTTGGTTGCAAGTACATGTTTCAATCTGTGCTGGTGTGGTGCCATGTTTTCCTGACCAGTGGCAGAAGTTGCCACACCCAACTGAAGGAGGATGAAGGTTGCATCACTCAGTACAATGAGAAATATGTGAACAAAGAGATACACATAAACTTCATCAATTTGAGGCAACAAGCTAAGTTTGCTGTTTGAAATATGACATGATCTCTGATTCAACAGATGGCTTTTATAGGGATTTGATAAACAGCATCCTTGGGTTTGGAGGGTGTGTCAGGTGTATAACCTGATACATTCACAGTAAAAATCTAGTGGGAAGAAAAGTTTTGTTTGATTTTGATAGAACTGAAGACTCAAGCACACACACACTTTTGTCCCTGTCACAATGTGACTACCCACGTCCGGCTGGAAACACAAGCTTAACATTCCGCTTGTGTTTCCAGTCGGACAGGGACCTCCCGTATTTCGTTTTTTACGGTACAAATATATTTATATACATAATTTGCGAGTAATCGAATACTCGTTCATAAGGTAATGAGATTACTCGAATATTGAAATTACTGAAAATGCCCATCCCTAATATGAACATAGGTGCTAAAGTTTGGACAGATGTGCTTCGTAATGCCAAGCTAATAGTGAGAAAAACATATCATGTAGGAAATGTTATAATTCTGCGGTGAGTCAACAATACAGTTTTAAATAGTGTTTGGTGGGTATTGAAATGTAATACTTGATGGATCGCTTCTTAAACACTTTTATTTTGAAGTCCTCTTTGTCATCACTTCCTGTGAGAGCTTTGAGTCTTTTTCGTAGTTGAGAGATATGCCCTTAAATCTACGTTCAGAAAAGACACCGTTAGTGAAATCGTGTATTGTTCGCAAGTGAAAAGAGGGGAGTGAGATTGTTCAACCCGCATTAGGTGAGTAAGCCTCCGTCGGTTTAGTCCTTTTCTATCATATTGTATTCATGGCGGATTACGCATTTATCTAAAGACAATAAACTGCAACGAAGATGCATCTTTCCAGTGTTAAGAAAATAGCACTAGCCCCGCTAATAACAAAAAGCGACTGGTTTCAGGGCTGTGGTCGAAAAGTCTTGTTTGCGTAACTCATTGAAATGACCCAGAAGTGTCAAAGCTGCAGCCACGATAAGAGCTGGTCAGATTCTTTAATTGACAAGGAAAGGAGCTCCAATGCTTCCTATCTTATCTCCTTCAGCGTAGGGAACAATGGACCTTACTTTTCGAAAGGATAAGAGCTGCTCCTTAATTCTTTACAGCAGCAACATTTAAAGTGACGCACCATTGTAGTTTCACCGTGGCACACCCGCTCAAACTTAGAAACAACAGGACACCTATTTTGTGCTTGTGACAAAATTCATAACTTCTGGAAATCCTTGTATGATCGATTGATCCTCAAATCCATAAAGATTTCTTCTCTGTCAAATCCCGTTAGGAGTCATGAAGAGCAAGCATACCATCTTAATCATAATAATAACAACAATCTAAATGCTGTTTAGCAAAACAAAAGCAAACGGTACTGATATGCTGTAATAAGATGGCGTTAAAGAAATGTAGTACAGAAAGTTGAGCCCTTTAAATAATAATTGAGTAAAAATAAGAAACTGAGCAAGAGGCCAGAATAAATTATATTTAGACATACAGTTGACTGACATATGCACTTTTGACATTTCTTTTCTTTTCATTTGTTAAATAGCCTAGAAATAATTCATTTTCAGTGATTTCACTAATTGAGAGGATTTAATGAAAGAATGTTTATTAATGTCTTCTATGTCAGTCTCCGTCACCTTCTGTTTTCTCACAAAAAAATAAAATAAAAATAGAATGAATATCACATTTTCTGACACAGGTCATCACAAACTGTGGACCTACTGTGCCGGGAAACTGAATAAAACTATCCAGCATCTACATATTGTTTGGTACTGCACCTGTCTTTCATGTGCCTTAAATACTAAATAGTTTTAATAGTAACAATCACTTATACAAATTAATGTTTACTAATGACTGTGTTTTCTTTTTATTTTTTATTGACTCATTCAGTCATCTGACTGTAACAGTATCCTATGCAAATGTAACTGTGGTCTGTGCTTCATCCTAATTATTATGTTGAACAAATCAACTAAGCTTTGTAAAGCTATTTGTATTTGTGGTAGTGATAGAACGTCCTTAATGACTGTGTGTCTCAGTCAGCACTGGTAAACCTCCACATACTTGGAGTCTTCACAGGCACTTGAGCACTGTGGCAATTACAGGAAATGTGTCACACAAGTAGCCAGTTGACTATTCGCTAATACTGCAGTGTGGTTGCTGGGATCGACCCGTTAGATGTTGCATGACAAACCACTGCAGACATCATGATTGTGCGGGCAGTCTGGTTTACTTATCTTCATAGTATTCTTGCACTTACTTTAATGACCCCCAGAAATCTGCTCCTTGTAACCTTACATATCCAACCGATAGCAGAGGAATGCCTCCTTTGCCTAGTTTTTTTTATCTATGATTAATGAAACTCAGACCAAAGATGTTTTTGGTTGTTTTTCATTTCAACATTACACCCTGCTGTTTATCCTATTTTTCAGTGCCCTGCAAGCAATGCATTGACAAACATTCAAACTTGTGTTTCTTTCAGGGCTACAATGGACCTGCATCAATGCTGATTGGACGGATACTCAACTAGGATGTCGAAACAACCTAATGTGGGCCAGATGTGTTGGAGTGTGTCGCAGCCAAGCTAACTATGTTTTACAAGGTACAGTATGTGGCATCTTGACACAGTAAATTTGCTGATCTGAAAAGAAAACATTCATTCAGTCTCAACGTCAGTCCACCATCTTGAAGCTACAGACTTTGCAGCATGTAGGGGTCTACAATACAAGCTGAATCTAATTTTCACATGCAACTGATGCTGTTTTTGGCCAGAAGTTATCACTACTCTCTTGTTTGTATTCCTATGCAGGATTTGCATGAGGATGCATATGCCCATAGACCAGCATGTGATGCACTACACAACACATTCCTACCAATATAAGTTGTTTGCACAAAACTCTTCACATAACTCTTATACTATGGTGAGGAAAGAATAGAGTACTGGAAAATTGTACTCAAGTAAAAGAATTGTTACATTATTTACATAACAGTAAAATTACTTTCATTTTAAAAGAAAAGCTTGAGTTTCTAATTTAATTGGTTAAATCTATTTATTTTAGAGGTTTCCCATTTGATTTAACAGTTTTTGTGTTTTCCTGAGAATAGGTAAGTATTTATTTTTCAGGCAATTGACATTTTAAATTGGGGGGAACATAAGATACACTATTATGGAGGTAGATTTTTCTCAGTATGATTTGTGAAATGTGTAATCTGTAAATGTAAAACACCTTACACAAATACAAAAAATTAATTTGTAAACTCACAAAAATATCTTAAAACATTTCTCTGAATACATTTAATTAATTCACAATTAAATCAAAATGTATTTTACACACAGTTTTGAGATAGACTTTACACCAGTCTGAACAAAAATCCACTTGTACAGCTCAGACACAAGAATGTGTTGCCTGCTCACAACAGCATTTCTGCTTTTCAAAGTAAGAGCACACAGTCTGCTATGAGATTTTGTTCCCCCAAATAATGTGCAACTTGCACTACATTAACGGTTGTAAGATATACAAGTGATAGACAAGTGCAGGACATGGTTAAGATCTTTGATAGTATGGCTGTTGGTGTTGATATTGTTTTATTTAGAAACGATTTTTGGCAATTGTATTGTTCATTGTTAATATGTGGGCTAAGCTAACATTGTCAAGTAAACGAGAAAATGTTGCCATGGCAATGGTGCCATGTTGCAGACTATGGGAACAAAAGCAGGATGCTGGATTTTATACACTTGAATGATGATGAAGATACATTGTATAGACCACATGTCATATCCTTCCAACTTATAAAGAGATAACTTGTGTCGTTTATTTTCTTTACCAATGAGTTTATTGTAATTATTCAGTCCATTTGTTGTTTACAGCATAATTGGTATCTTCTACATGTATAATCAGTGGGTAGTTATCTTCATTATATCACACAGGCACTGGGTCAGCCAACTGACAGGACATGACAGGGCAAAAATCAAGCCTTGAATTTCAAAGAATTCTGTAGACCTCCATGATGAAATACTGTGACAAGGCATAGGTCACTGCAAGGGTATGACACCATTTCAAAGCTCTAAGTGTTCCCAGGAGCAGAACGGCCTCAATTATTGTTCAATAGAAGAGAGAGGTCCTTGAAAAACCTGCTCCTCATATGAGGAGACCACATTGATCATATGACAATCGTTTCGGGTATAATCTTTTGGGGTGTAATAGCAGTCCACGATCTGAATCAGGATCTGCTTTTTCTCTGATTTTATTGTGAATGTCCGGACTGGAAGTTATGATTCATATCTTTCTGCTACTTTCACACTCTTTCTTTCAGATGTTTGCTCGCCGCTATTCTATGCCCACAATGCTGTCTTCTGTTTATGAATTGTGTCACAGCAAATCACACTTTTTGCTTAGTTCATATGGAGTATTCATTGGGACAGTGCTGTTATTTATTTTTGCTATGTTAGTACTTTCATTTGAAAGGTCATTCGCTGCCCTGGCTCGTCCTGCATCGTGTTTCCCAAAGATGGGACTGTAACTCCACCATCTTGAAGTGCAGCTGGTGATGGTAGTTAATGTCTGCTCAGGTGGAGAACTGTTACATGTGCCGCTACACCAAGCTCACCAATGCTTCAGAGCAGAACAAGGACTGCCGTCACCAGCTGCAGTTAGTGGGCTAGCTGTTTAACAGTTAACAATGGGCTTCTTAGCAGGGACTGAACTTTAAAAGTTAAATATCTAAATATGGCACCTTTTAATGATGCGATCTGTACGATGCATCTGAAAAGTAGATCACATGACAAAAGAAGATGGTTGAGGTTATGAGATTGTCAGAGCGCTCACAGCTACTTAAAATTCAAAATGAAAGATTTTTGATGTGTTTTGTGAAAGACTTTTTTTTTTCATTAATTATTCATATATATATAATATATTTCTATTTGTTACTATTTATTCTTCTGTTTGTAGCCTGGGTTAGACCGATCTAGCTTTCTACACTCATCACGTTAACAGCCTGTGATTTATATGCGCAACTCTTTCTGGAGGTTTGTCAAGTCAAAGTAAAGGTGATGTCACGGCCTTAATGAATGCACGCCACATGAATTGTGCAGTCGACCGAACCGTTGTTGAAGAGAATAAGCCATTATGTGTACTGTTACTTGGTGGCGTTACACAGTGGCTAGAATACATGCTTTGCATGAGCAAGTTTACTGAAAGACTACATACATTAGTATGAAGCGCTGCTTTTCCCCTGAGCCTTCAGACTGTCAATTGTAATCAAGTGTATTGACACAAAATACATGAAACAGTATAATGCAATTACATAATTAATACACTTGACTATGACTTAAGGCTGATGTATAGTGTGTGGGTTATTTATAATTTTTTCCTGTCAACTACGTACAGGAAAGGAAGACATAGAAGATCAAGAAGATCACTGAGGATGGAAGACGGGGACACCAGCAGTCTGAAGAACAATAAAAAGATGGATGCCAATACAATTTGGCAGTGGCGTATTACACATGAGATGTGTATAAGAGACAGATGTTCTGTTGTGTGTACATTTCATTGACTAAATATGCGCTAGAACACGTTCATCTTTTGTTCAGAATCAGCTACTTATCACAGGTAACCGACACGACTTCTTCTCATTCATCCCCGCAGCGCCACAGAGCTTTACACAGTGCAGTCTCCTGACTTCACTGGGGAGGCATAGAGTGGGTTGTCCCACTGCAGCGAAACTAGACGGTCATTGGATAAATGCTGGGCTTTGTCCCGCCCATCGGACGCTCAGCGTCTCTGGGGGTCTATGCGACAGTGGGCTGGCCCGGACGCTCGGCTTCTGCATGATGATTGGATGATCTGTCTGAGGCTGAGTCCCTTTTT
>NW_019525453.1:197945-218901 GCF_002814215.2 Seriola lalandi dorsalis
AAGATAAACATGAAGCTTTTACTCTCTTTGACACGTCATCTGAGCCAGAATGTAGCAGCAACAGCAAAAGTGGACCTAACATGGGATCTACAGAATATAAGACTGACTGGTTCTTGGTGGACATGGATGGTATGGATGAAAGTGAACATGAAGATAAATTGAAGTGTTCACGAGCACCATCTAAAGACTATATGAAGATGGAAGAGATGGATGGACCACATGCTGATGACAGTGATAATGTTGATGAATTAGAGTATTCAGAGCCTCAGTCAACAGACGAACCGAAAGAGGATGTTGTTCCTCCCTCGTTCCCTTGTTGTGCAGAAATTGGTTTGAGCCTTGATGTTTGGTCAAAACAAAGTCTAGATCCAGGTTTACTGACAAAGGGCATGATGTTAGAACTAGTACAGTTCACTAGAGCACTGACTGCATCCTACAGATCTATTGTTCTTAGTGTGTTGGAGCATAATTTTGAACTTGATTTTAAAAATCAACAGGAAAAAAATCAAGTTTGGTTCAAGGTATTAGACATACTGAAAAGGAGAGAGCGACTTATCACTGATTTTAAAAGTGAGCCATTTTCCTTTCAGACAAATCTCCTTGAAAAAGGATCCCCTTTGCCCAGTGTGGGAACGTCACTATATCACTTTGAAGTCAGCAAAAGAAGGCACTCTGATTTAAGACGTAAACAGGAAAAAAGAGCTCTTTCAACAACTAGAGAACATGTCACCAAACGGTGCAGAACAGAACAGGCTGAACAGGAAGAGGCAAACACACTGTCTCATCACACTGATTTGTGGACCAGTCAAACATTGGAGGATAATCACGGCTACATGTGTCCTTTAGACTCAGACGAAGTCACAGATTCAGAAAATTATGAAAATGGAGATGAACCTTTCCTCACCACCACTGACGGGTCCTCCAGTTTACCATTTGCAAGTCAGCCTGATGAAAGAGGACAGTGTGGAGATGAGGAGAAGACAAAGATTCCAAGAAATGTGCCATACAAATGTGACATGGAAGAAGAGGAAATGGAAACGGCGAGCAACATGTGGAAGTTGCGTGCAAATCGTGTAAAACAAATCCTTTCCTTACTAGAAAAAGAGTATTGTGCATTCTTCTGGTCAAAGAAAGCTGGCATAGAATTTGATGTTGGATTTGGCCCAAAGCAAAACTTCAGTGTTGACTGTTTGACTAATACTGTTCTGCTTGAAGTTGCCAAATTAGCCTTAGCAATTAATTCATCCCAGCAGGATTTCATCATGGAGATTATTGAGTACAACTTTGACTTCGGCCTGTGGAGCGAACACCATAGGAAAACATTTGCATGTGAAGTTATGAATAGAGTAAGACAGCTTAGAAATAGTGATGATGCAGTCAAACATTCAAAAGAGGTTTTTGAACTTCCTGATCTTATGTCATCAGTTAACATGGCCAGTCAGAGCATGGGCAGCGTCAACCCTGAAGTCAGCAGCATATCAAGAACAGCTGAGTGTAATGCTGCTCCCATGTGTCCTCCTGATTCTCACACTGAAACTAAAGAACACAGGGTGGACATCTATCCCTTCTGCAAAGACATTGGTCTGAAGCTAAATGTAATCGGCAGTCAGCCACATAAAAAACTTGAGATCAACAAATTGACCAATGGGGCAATGACTGAAGTGACAAACTTTGCAGAAAAGTTGTGTGGAACATTTGATCAGATTTGTATTGACATCCTCAGACACAACTTTGATCTTGATTGGCAAAATGGAGATTCCGACCATGCCAAAACTATTCTTGCTCGAATTCCTGTTATATTGGATCACAAAAATCTATCAAATCTAACAGGGTCTAAGAAGTTAAAGAACACAATAAAAGATTTGTCAGTGATGGTGATGGATTGCCAGAACAACCAAAATTTAGATACATGTAGTACTGGCTCTTCCCAGGCTCCAATCATAGACCAAAATGTAGGGAGTTCCACTGACACTGAACAAGATAATGAGCTCGATTTATTGTTGTGGAAATTGCGGGCTGATCAAATTCAACAGATCCTCTCAGTTCCTCATGTAGAACATTGCCCACTTTATTCTTACTCCAGATGCAAGAAATTGGGCATTGATTTCAATGTGGGATCTGGAGTAAAACAAAATCTTGATCCAAAATTACTGACCAATGGTATCATGGTTGAAGTAAGCACTCTTGCTACAGCACTGCAATCAGCCCAAAAGCATTTCATCACAGAGATTCTGGAGTACAATTTTCATCTGACTTTTAACAATGAGATCTGCCGCAGTGTCTTTGCACAGCAAGTTGTGGAAAAAATGACAACAACGGCTTTTAAATCTAACAAACCCAGATTGCTGAAAATGCCTTTTGAGCTTCCTGACTCAAGATTCATCAATGAATCTACTTATCCGAAAAATAAATTTTGCCCCAAATGTTATGAAGACAGAAATTATAAACTTTGTCAGGATCAAGCTAATCCTGTGAATGTACTTCATCCCCGTCCACATGCCATGACTGACATAGTCTTTGCAGAAGCAGACTGCACTGACCAAACATCTACAAAGGATCTGTCCTCTCTTTTCCAAGCAGCAGAGGAAACAATAATGGACAGGTACCCTCACTGCAAGAGAATAGGTTTAAGCCTATGTGTGGACAAAGACAAACCAAGGGATAAACTTAATATCCGTGTATTGACATGCAAGATTATGAGGGAAGTGGCTAGTTTTGCCAAAAGATTGTGTGGAACAAAAAATAAGCTAATTAATGATTTCCTTGGACACAACTTTAACATTGGCATTCTGAACCGGGATATAAATCTTGTATTGCTGTTCCAAAGAGTGATGGGACTAAATAACAAAGGGCCCAAATGGTTCAGTGACATTTTGGTTACTGAACCATGTCCTCACAGAGATCCTAGAAATGTGAGTAAACAGAAACAGATATCAGCCATGCAGAAAAATGAAAGGAAGGAAACAATCAGAAAAAGACAATTGGCACTGCAAACAAAGAAGGAAGAAGCCACACTGATGAAGAGTGAATATATGGAAGCCGCAAAAATAAGGAATGATAAGCAGAGTTGTGGAGACCGCTATCCCTTTTGCAAAAGGCTGGGTCTAGCCCTAGACTTGCAAAATCCAACAAGTTCTGACATCCATAGTGAATCAGAATCAAGCTGTCTGGGTACACATGAACCTTTCCTCACTTCCACTGATGGTTCATCTAGTTTACCAATCGTGATCTCAAATGTGAACCCAACATTTGCAAGTCAGCTTGATGAAAGAGGACTGTGTGGAGATGAAGAGAAGACCAATATTCCAAGAAATGTGCCATACAAATGTGACATGGAAGAAGAGGAAATGGAAACAGCGAGCAATATGTGGAAGCTGCGTGCAAATCGTGTAAAACAAATCCTTTGCTCACTAGAAAAAGAGTACTGTGCATTCGCCTGGTCCAAGAAAGCCGGCCTAGAGTTTGATGTTGGATTTGGCCCAAAACAAATCTTCAGTGTTGACTCTTTGTCTAATTCTATTCTGCTTGAAATTGCTAAATTTGCCTTAGCAATGAATTCATCCCAGCAGGATTTCATCATGGAGATTCTTGAGTACAACTTTGACCTTGGCCTGTGGAGCGAACACCATAGGAAAACCTTTGCATATGAGGTTATGAATAGAGTAAGACAGCTTAAAAATAGTGAAGATGCAGTCAAACATTCAAAAGAGGTTTTTGAACTTCCTGGTCTCGTGTCATCAGTTAACATAGCCAGTCAGAGCATGGGCAGCGTCAACCCTGAAGTCAGCAGCATATCGAGAACAGGGTGTGATGCTGCTCCTTTGTGTCCTTCTGATTTACAAGCTGAAACTAAAGAACACAGGGTGGACATTTATCCTTTCTGCAAGGACATTGGTCTGAAGCTAAATGTAATCGGCAGTCAGCCACATAAAAAACTTGAGATCAACAAATTGACCAATGGGGCAATGACTGAATTGAAAAACTTTGCAGAAAAGTTGTGTGCAACATTTGATCAGATTTGTCTTGACATCCTCAGACACAACTTTGATTTTGATTGGCAAAATGGAGACTCTGACTTTGCTAAAACCATTGTCGCACGAATTCCTGTTATATTGGAACAAAGAAATCTAACAAATGTAACAGGCTTCAATAAAATAAAGCCAATAAAGCACAAAGAATTCTTAATGATGGTGATGGATTGCCAGAACAACCCAAATTTAGATACATGTAGTACTGGCTCTTCCCAGACTCCCATCATAGACCAACATGTAGGGAGTTCCATTGACACTGAACAAGAAAATGAGCTTGATTTATTGTTGTGGAAATTGCGGGCTAATCAAATTCAACAGATCTTCTCAGTGCCTCATGTAGAACATTGCCCACTTTATTCTTATTCCAGATGCAAAAAATTGGGCATTGATTTCAATGTGGCATCTGGAGTAAAACTAAATCTTGATCCAAAATTACTGACCAATGGCATCATGGTTGAAATGAGCACTTTTACAGCAGCACTGCAATCAGCCCAAAGTGATTTCATCACAGAGATACTGGATTACAATTTTCATCTGAATTTGAACAATGAGGTGTGTCACAACGTCTTTGCACAGCGAGTTTCGGAAAAAGTTAATAATTATCAATTCAAATCTAACAAACCCAGATACCGGAAAGAGCCTTTTAAGCTCCCTGACTCAAGAGGCATAGATGAATCTACTTATCCAAAATTAAAATATTGCCCCAAATGTTATCAAGACAGAAATGATAAACTTTGTCGTGATGAATCTGACCCTGACCCCTTGCTACATCCTCATCCACATGCCATGACTGACACAGTCTCTCCAGAAGTAAACTGCACAGCTCAGAAGCCTACAAAGGATCTGTCCTCTGCTTTCCAAGCAGCAGAGGAGACAATAATGGACAGTTACCGGCTATGCAAGAAAATAGGTCTAAGCCTATGTGTTGACAAAGACAAACCAAAAGATAAACTTGACCCCCGTGTATTGACAAATGGTATTATGAGGGAAGTGGCTAGTTTTGCCAAAAGGTTGTGTGGAACAAAACATAAGCTCATTAATGATGTTCTTGAACACAACTTCAACCTTGGCATGCAGAACCAAGATATAAATCTCTCACTGCTGTTCTACAGAATGGCGACACTGTATGGTGGAGGGCCCACCTGGTTCAGAGAAGTTTTTGTTATTCAGGCTTGTACTCCGAGAGAGCTTAGAGATGTGAGAAAAGTGAAAGAGGCAACTGCCACACGAAATGAAAGGAAGGAAACAATCAGACAAAGACAGTTGGCACTGCAAACAAAGAAGGAAGAAGCCACACTATCGAGTGATAACATGGGTGCTGTAAAATCAAGGAGAGATAGGCAGAGTAGTGGAGACTGTTATCCCATTTGCACAGAGATGGATCTGGACCTAGATGTGACATCAAAATCAGGAGACAAGGAAAAACTGGACTTAAAGCTGTTGACTAGAGCTGTAGTGATGGAGATCTGTAGATTTCTAGGTAAGAAAGCAGGACACTATTTCCCAGGCGCACTGTTTGACATCCTTGACTATAACTTTGATCTAAGCTCACAACATTACAGGCGGTGGGAATTTTCCATAGCAACTGCATCCAAAGTCAAAACCATGGTCAAACAATACCGGTACAATTTGCACAGAACAAATGAGGTATTCAAATTACCATTTGTGTTTGAACGCAAAGAATCAAAAAGATTGGTACAAAAGAGACAAAATAAGAAAAGGCCTAAATCATCTTTGAAAACAACAAAAACGAATGAAGGATGTAGAGCTGTTCAGCCATTGAGAAACCTTTCAGATGTCAATCATGCCCATCTTGATGTTGAAACTGACAAGGATCTTTGGTTTGAAGAGGAGGACACAAAGTCTCAAACCAATCCTGGGACAATAATGCAGATGACAGGGAGTCCTGTGAGTGGAGATTGTGACAGTCGTTTCCAGGGAAACATACAGATCAAAGAGGAGGAAGATGATTCACATTATGGTGATATGAAACCAGAACCAGTCACTGAGGAAATGGGTAAATCTCCAGGATCCCTTGGATATACTTTAACCATATGTCCAAACTCTGGAGGCCATATAAAAACAGAATCAGAAACAGAGGATGCCCAGTGTTATAACCTGGCTGAACCACAAGTATCTGAAGGATATGCCAGGCACTATGTAGGTACAAAGACTGAGAGCAGTGTGAAAACAGAATCAGACAGTGAGGATGTCAAGTATGAAATCCCAGTCGAAGCAGCAGGATCATCATACTCCATGGTAACCATATGTCAGGACACAGAGAGTACATTGATCAAACAGGAGCAAGAAAATCGGTCAGTCTTCATTATGGAGATGTTTCAAACACAAAGTGAAGTGGAAATCAAACAGGAACAAGATTCTTAATAGTCTAAATGATGGTTCACACAAGAGACAGGTGTTTCACACTCATAAATGGTTTAGCAATAAAGAGTACAATTTGAATGGAGTTCTCATTTGCTGTGAAAATACATTTCTTTTAAAGGGGAATGCATTTGAAGAATTAATTTAAAGCTAAATGATGGTTCACACAAGAGACAAGTGTCTTACATTAAATGGATAAGAGCGAATTAGTAACAATGATTCCTGTTTAAATTGTGTTGAACAAAGATGAATAGGGTTGACTAAAAGCTTTCAAAACAACTCATAACGGCTTCTTATTCTTTTTACCCTTTGTGTTCAGCTGTTGGTACAATAATTTGTGAGAATTTCACAAGAATTTGTTTTTAGGATAATGTTACACTGAACTTTTCTTTGTAGATATAAGATTATTGTAATTTAGCCTTTGGAGGCATTCTGGTCTGTTTTTAAGTGGTTGTTTGTGTTTTCAATTGTTTTTCCAGTTTGTTTATTAGTGCCTTTTTTGACCTTCATTGTCATGTATATGCTATTTTTTTATGTTGTTGTTTTTTTTGTTTTTTTTTTTCTAAAAGGAATAGGTGCTTACTGACAATAAAAAATGAAAGATGTTGGGAACTACAAAGAACTATGGTGATTTTAGGGAGTGATGTACTGATTATTAGAACGGCCGTCATTCGGTCATAGAAGACAATCCAAAGACTTTAAAAAACGACCAACTTGTCTTCTGTCCCACCCAGATCTACTCTGATAATATACAACAGATCATTCAGCAAGGAGGAAGTTGGCAGCATAAATGCAATTTACATTTTACTTTTCAGTCATCAAAAGACATGGTTTTAAAATGAGAACATCCTGTCACATCTTGTACACACACCTAAATATAAGATATAAGATGATGACAAACTTTTATTTTCCTATGATAAATTCACAATCCTTATGGTATTTGTCTGTTTTCTTCAAGGCAGAGTTGAGAGGTAAACACTGACATCCTTAAGAAATCTCGGGGTTTGTGTGTTAGAGCTTGTTGAAAGAGGTGAAATTATTTTATTATTATTGCTGTTATATGAATTTTGATGAAAACCAAATTAAATGATCAAAATCATCATCATTACAACCTTAAAATTTCACATTACATCTTAAAATGTCTCATGACAGTAGGATTCAACTGAAAGAGAATGAATGCTAATCTTCATGAGTATAATTAAAATCGTGTCATTTCACTTTAACTCCCAGAATGGGAAATCTCCTTAACTGCTGTGGAAAGGAAACGGTTGGACGCATGATAGAAATCCACTGGTGCTTGATCTTAAGTAAGCATAGGTTTTGAAAATGGTTGGTTGCAAGTACATGTTTCAGTCTGTGCTGGTGTGGTACCATGTTTTCCTGACCTGTGGCAGAGGTTGCTCCAACACCCGACTGAAGGAGGATGAATTTGCATCGTCTAGTACAATGAGAAATGTGAACAAACACATAAACTTGATTAATTTGAGGCAACAAGCTAAGTTTGCTGTCGACACCATCTCTGATTCAACAGAGGGCTTTTTAAGTGATTTGATAAACAGCAGATGCATTTGTTATCCTGGCAGAAACAGCAGGTGTGTCAGGTGTGTAACCCAATACATTCACAGTAAAAATCTAGTGGGCAGAAAGGTTTTGCTTCATTTTGATAGCACTGAAGACTCAAGCACACACACTTTTGTCCCTGTCACAATAAGAATACCCACGCTCCCCATTATGCACCCTCAGCTTTGTTCATGCCCTTTTCTCTCTGACCACAGCTCCTGTCAGATATTGAGGTTCATCGCCCAGTGTGAGCCAGATATCAAAGTACCTATAGATGAGTTGGATTTAAAGGAAACAGGATACAGGAAAGCGTATGCACTTGACATAACACTGGTTTCTAGTAACATCGCCCCAATGTTTGACTGGAAAGCAAGTAATGAAGGAAACATAGGCAGATCAAAACAATCATATATCAGTAACAGAAGTAGACAGGGGTAGAAAATGGGTTTACAGCAAAGCTAACTTGGAGAAGTTCAAGAAAGTGATGGTTATCTAAATAAGATCAATGGAAGTATGCATATTGATACTTTAAATGATATGATAACAGAAGGTATTACGGCAGTCGTTCTAAAATCTATTCCTAAAAGTTAGGGAAAAACAAACAGGAAAGCAGTGCCATGGTTGAATAATACATGTAAAGAGGCTGTTAGAAATAGAAACAGGGCATTTAAATTAATGAATAGAACCCACAACTTCCAGCACATGATACACAAAAAAAAAGATCTAAGACATTAGTGAGAAAGAGAATGAGGCAAGAAGAAATGACATTGGGAAAAAGTCTTGTGACACAATTGGGAACACAACTCCAGTAGGAGAAGTGTGGGGAATGATTAGAAAGATGGGAGGGGACAGAAGGGAATGGAGTTAACAATTGAAAATGAATTAGCAGTAACTAATAGTGAGAAAGCAAAGCTAATACTTTTGTTGTGATACACAGTTCTAACAACTTATCTGAGGAGGGAAGAAGAGGTACAAAAAAAAAAACTAAATCTGAAAATATGGATGCTTTAAGGAAGAAGAATACTGATGATGAACTGAGTGTTCCATTTACAATGGAAGAACTAAAAAGAGCACTTGCTAAAACTGGAATGACTGCTCCAGGAAAGGATGTAATAGGTTATATAATGTTAAAACATTTAAGGAGTGAATTATTGATTAAAGTATTAACATTGTATAATAAAGTGTGGGATGAAGGTAGTATACCAGCTGCCTGGAAGGAGGCAGTTATTGTACCTGTAAGGAAACCAGGGAAAGATGCAACCCATCAAATTATAGGCCCATTGCCCTGACATCACATTTATTTAAACTGGAGCAGAAATGGCACTACACAAGGGAGTTTCATTAGTTCTATATTATTCTCAATCATGATAAATTATGTATTTTAGTCTATGTCACCAAATATGGGAAGGTTATTATTTGCAGATGATGGGGCCTTGTGGAAAAAATGAAGGAATTTAGAACATGTAGTTAAAAAACTACAAGCAAGTAGAAATGTGGGGGAAGAAATGGGGATTTAAACTATCGGTTGAAAAAACTAAATTAATGCTCTTTATGAGAAGGAGGGGGTAGGAGGAATTTTCACCTGGACATGTGTGGAAGCAAACTAGAAACAGTGCACATTTTTACTGATGGCTCAAAAGACCCAATCACAGACAGTAAAGGATCTGCAGTCACAATTCCAAATAGCATCAGTTCACTCAAAAGCAATCAACCAAGGCACCAATCATATTTTTATGGACACCAGCTCACATAGGCATAGAGGGAACTAAAAAGTGGACAAACTGGCTAAACAAGCTCTACAGAAAAGAAATACAGATCATATTAAGATATCTAAAAGGGAAAACGTATTGTAAGGAAAAATATATCACAGAGAATGGCAACAACACTGGGCTCAGGAGACAAAGGGGAGACAAATATATACAGTTCAAAAGGTACAAGGGATGAAATAGGAGAGAAGAGATCATCATATCAAGATTAAGAATAGGACACAGCAATCTTCGAAGTATTCTTTGTAAATAGTCTTTGTGCGCAATGTCAGGGACAAGAAACTATAGAACATGTCATTATTAAATGCAGTAAATACACATCAGAAAGGGAGGATATGTTGAAGGAGATGGTGCGTTTGGGGATGAGAGGAATGGAACTGAGGAACATACTGGAGTGAGCTTCAAGCAAACGGGAGATCATGCATGAGTAACCACTTGCGGGAAACGGGACTCTGGGAAAAGATCTAGTAGAGTGGACAATGTAGAAGCTGAATGATATCGAAAGACGGCGATAATGCAACTACTTGGATGCCAGCTGCCGTTAAACACCATCGAAGAAGAAGAAGATAGAAACGTAGGAATACTTGACGGCTCGTTTCTTAGACCCTTTTATTTTGAAGTCCCCAGGCGCGGCTCTTTGTCATCACTTCCTCTGAGAGCTTTGGATCTGTTTCGTAGTTAAGCGCAATTGACAGTTTTCATGCCCTTAAATCTACTTACATAAAAACATTATTGGCGAAACCGTGTGTTCTTCACAAGTGAAAAGAGGGGAGAACAAGGGAGATTGTTCAACCCACATTAGGTGAGTAAGCTTCCGTTTGTTTAATCCTCTTCTATCATATTGTATTCATAGCGGATTGCGCATTTATCTAAAGATAATGAACTAGGCCTTATACATTTGGTATTCTAAACACACGTTTCACTGGCCAAAATACTGGTTTGGGGATCGGCAAGTACGCGAGTCTATGCAGTGACCCAATACCACGTAATCTATTTGATAAACTTTATAGTTTCTAACGCAGAACATTTCCAAAATTCCCAGCCAGAATTTCCAAAATTCCCAGCCAGTAGTGGCGTTTTCAGCAAACATAGGTGGAGTCTTCCAAACATCTAGTGGGAAACGTCACTGTAAAGTGGGGCGTTCACGCTGTATTTAAAGTCTATTGTTGGCAGCAACTAAGATGAATCTTTCCATGAAACAAGCGTTAGCGCCACTGGTAACAAGAAGAAAGAGAGCAGCAAAGAAGAGGCTGTGGGTGCCATAGACATATATATGTAGACCAGTGGCGATTGCTCTAAGACTGCAAGGGAAGCTCAGCTTCCCCTAAAATGTCAACAAAATAAGTGGTCAAATATGTTCTTTTGTGTGAACATTTCATTGACTAAATATGCGCTAGAACACGTTCATCTTTTGTTCAGAATCAGCTACTTATCACAGGTAACCGACACGACTTCTTCTCATTCATCCCCGCAGCGCCACAGAGCTTTACACAGTGCAGACGCCGAGCGTCTCCTGACTTCACTGGGGAAGCATAGAGTGGGTTGTCCCACTGCAGCGAAACTAGACGGTCATTGGATAAATGCTGGGCTTTGTCCCGCCCATCGGACGCTCAGCGTCTCTGGGGGTCTATGCGACAGTGGGCTGGCCCGGACGCTCGGCTTCTGCATGATGATTGGATGATCTGTCTGAGGCTGAGTCCCTTTTTGATTGACAGCGAAATTAGCGAATCAGCGATCTTGAAGTATAAGCATCCACCGGAAAAATTTTCAAGTTTTTCATTCCGTTGTTCGGAGTTGATCTGGAGACGTTACTGATCCTCAGCGACTTTGTCTTTGTTAAAAATGACTAGCGTTGTGTTTGGCGACTCTCTTCTGTCACTCTGCGAATTTACATTTAAATAAACGGACACATTTTATGATGTAGGCCGAAAATGAGCTTCCCCTCCTTATAAGACCAGCAGCCGCCACTGATGTAGACGCCGCATTGGCCGCTGGATCGTACGTCAACGTCGCCTACATATTGGTCTAGGCATGGTGAAACTACAATGGTACGTTGCTTTAAATTTTGCATTTCTCCTTTCTTTTCGTAGAGAAAATTATAGTGTTCACAGTGCTAAAGCAGGTAAGATAGGAAGCATCCGTCAGACAGTCACAGAGGTTTTAAATACCTTTCTATATGTTGTCAAGTAGGCTGCACGGTGTTGCAGTGGTTAGCGCTGTCCCAGCTCGGCCGTGGGATCTTTCTGTGTGGAGTTTGCATGTTCTCCCCGTGCAAGTGTGGGTTCTCTCCGGGTACTCCGGCTTCCTCCCACAGTCCAAAGACATGCAAAATGGGGACTAGGCTAATTGGATACTCTAAATTGACCATAGGTGTGGCTGTGAGTGTGAATGGTTGTCTGTCTCTATGTGTTTGCCCTGCGATGGACTGGCGACCTGTCCAGGGTGTACCCTGCCTCTCTGGGATAGGCTCCAGCCCCCCCGCGACCATACTAGAGGATAAGCGGTAGAAAATGAATGAATGTTGTCAAGTATGAAAAGACCCCAAATGAGCGCTGTAAGTGGACTACTTGTTTACTATAAGCAAATTATTTAAACTGCGTCTGTATAGGAATGTCCCAAGCTTTTTGATCCATATAAGCAATTGACTACTAATCGTGATCATTGTAAGCATGTCATTCATTAATTCACCAGAGGTATGCCTTACAACAGTGAAAGCAGTCATATCACATCCATTAGGAATAGCAGTATGCACCTGATAGAGCTGTTTTTTTTTTAGCATAACTACAGAAAGTGGTACAACTGAGGTAGCAGAATGCATGTGACCTGACAGCATTTATTTTATACTCTAACCAAGCAGTCAATGGCTGTGTGGGTGGGACTTCAGTTAACATTGAACCCCATGTCAAAATAAGAGTTTGTCATATTTTACTTTTTGATGTTATATGATGTTGTGGATATTAAAATCGTCTTCAATCAATAATCTTTTGTCTGAAGATAAAATTGTGAGCTTCATTCTGCTGTGCCTCAGTTGACCGGTACCTGGAAATTTAAAAGAAATTCTTCAATTGGCATTTAACTCACCCTTTTAACACCACCAAAAATATATCAGGGGTTAGCGGGAGCACATTAGAATGATTATCACATTTTCTTACACAGGTCATCATAAACTGTGACCCTACTGTACCTTGAAATTGCATAAAACTATGCAGCATCTACATATTGTTTGGTACTTCACCTTACTTTTATCTGCCTTAAAGATTAAATAGTGTAAATACTAACAATCACTTATGCAAATCAATGTCCAAATAACTGTGCCTCTTTCAGTCACATTTTACAGTGGTCACCAAATATGGTGTATCATCAGCATTGGCTATCATGTGAACTCGATGACATTGTACCAGACTGACAAGATTGTTTTGACCTTTCAGATAAATAATGCCTGTTTTGCTGTTTTGTTTTCTTACATTTCTCTTATCTGATGTAGAAAATGAGAGAAAACTGAAATAATTTGTTTTGAATCCAAATACCTTTGCCTCAGTCAATTTTCTAATCTGAAATGAAAATCAGAAAATGGATGTTTTGTCACTCAATTTGGAAAAAAAGGATGTCAAGCATGTTTTACATGAAATAGAATTTATTGAAAAAGGCTTGAAATTCTATTTTTTTATATTTTCTGTGAGCCTGAGTCCCACGTTCGGCCAAATTAAGTGTGGACTGTCTCGTCTTTCTGAAATAACTGTTGCATCTAACTGTGCACTGTTTTCTGAAGCAGTCCTCGTTGGATTGCTGGGCTCACACTATACTGTTTGGAGCAGTGGAGGTAACCGTGGAAAAAATGAAGCAGACTGAGAACACTGTCTTTTCGGCATGGCTGCAAAACTAAATAAAGCTCATTATAAGTAGTTACGTGCTGTGCCTTGTGTGGGGGGCGTGCCAAGCTTGCAGGTGGGCAGCATCAAGAAACATATTGATGTCAATAGGACCAGGAAGTAATATGTGGACCCCCAACGAGGCATTTTGTACAAAGAAAAAAACTGGGTTTTGCCCTGACAGTTACTCCCTTTGGTGTAAACTTTGAGTCTTGTGACTCAGTAGACCATTGACATGCACAAAAAGTTATATAACACACCTTACTGTTTAACCTATTTTTTAAGTGCCCCACAAACAATGCATTCATGAATTAACAATCATTCAAACCTGTGTTTCTTTCAGGGCTACAACGGATCTTCATCAATGCTGATTGGACAGATATCCAACTAGGATGTCGATACAAACTAATGTGGTCCAGATGTGTTGGAGTACGTGTTAGCCAAGCTGACCACTTTTTACAAGGCACAGTATGAAACTAAATTGGGACCCCAGTCTCACTGTTTGAGGTACAACAAAAACCCTCTAAATAGGTAAATTAAAATCAACCGTAGATGAGGACTCATTTATGACACTAAGATTCTGAGAGTTTCACTCAATGCAAGTTTATTTGCAACAAGCCATGTACAAATACTGATTTGTCCCAGTGACAGTTCAGTCTGGCACAGTATAGGAGCCCCTCACCAGCGGTTGACCAGATGCACATGTTCAACCTGTGGACTTAGAAGGCGGAGATGCAGCCGCTCCAGAGTCTTCTGGATGTGTGATGTGAGGGTGACTGGCCTGTAGTCATTTATGAGGTTATATTGTCTGAGGTTATATAGTTACTGTTACCATTGTTACAGAATACAAATAATAATAATTTCTCAGCAGAAGCCATTTATATCTACATTCACTACGTTTTTCTCCCACATTCTCAATATTATTTGTGTGAACAGATCGACAATCCGTGTGTCAATGTGTAATCTGTTTATATAAAACATCTTTCCCAAACACAGAAAATAAATTTGTAAACTCACAAAAATATCTTGCAAATATAAAACAGATCTGTAAATACATAAACAAATTCCACAAATCAAAAACATAGCTGTTAATACATTCAATTAATTTACAACTAAATGAAAATTTATTTTACACACAGAGTTTTGAGATGAACTTTCCACCAGTCTGAACAAAAATCTGTTTAACAGTTAACAATGGGCTTCTTAGCAGGGACTGAACTTTTAAAATTAAATATCTAAATATGGCACCTTGTAATGATGCAATCTCTACGATGCATCTGAAAAGTAGATCACATGACAAAAGATGGTCGAGGTTATAAGATTGTCAGATTGTTCACTGCTACTTAAAATTCAAAATAAAAGTGATTTTTAATGTGTTTTATGAAAGATTTTGTTTTTCATTAATTATTTATTATGTTACTATTTATTCTTCTGTTTGTAGCCTGGGTTAGACCGATCCAGCTTTCTACACTGGTTATGTTAACAACCTGTGATTTAAAGGTGATGTCACGGCCTTAATAAATGCACGCCACATGAATTGTGCAGTTGACAGAACTGTTGTTGAAGAGAACAAGCCATTATGTGGCCATTATATACACATTGGCTAGAATACATGCTTTGCATCAGCAAGTTTACTGAAAGACTACATACATTAGTATGAAGCACTGCTTTTCCACTGAGCCTTCAGACTGTCAATTGTAATCAAGTGTATTGACACAAAATACATGAAACAGTATAATGCAATTACATAATTAATACACTTGACTATGACTTAAGGCTGATGTATAGTGTGTGGGTTATTTATAATTTTTTCCTGTCAACTACGTACAGGAAAGGAAGACATAGAAGATCAAGAAGATCACTGAGGATGGAAGACGGGGACACCAGCAGTCTGAAGAACAATAAAAAGATGGATGCCAATACAATTTGGCAGTGGCGTATTACACATGTAAAGAAGTACTCAAGGAATCCAGAACCATTCCATTACAGCAGAAAAATGGGATTAGATTTTAATGTTGGATCAATCACACACAAGAAATTGGATTTACATTCAGTGACAAATGGTGTCGTACTGGAAGTCTGTGACTTTGCAGAAACAGTTTGCAAAACTAAATGGCATTTTATCACAAACATTCTGGAGAACAATTTCGATCTTGGATTGAAAAGTGAGCAACAGCGGATTGAGTTTACTTCTCAACTTCTGCACAAAGTCAGAGACTTGATCCAAAAACCTCCTGAAGATAAACATGAAGCTTTTACTCTCTTTGACACGTCATCTGAGCCAGAATGTAGCAGCAACAGCAAAAGTGGACTTAACATGGGATCTACAGAATATAAGACTGACTGGTTCCTGGTGGACATGGATGGTATGGATGAAAGTGAACATGAAGATAAATTGAAGTGTTCACAAGCACCATGTAAAGACTATATGAAGATGGAAGAGATGGATGGACCACATGCTGATGACAGTGATGATGATGATGAATTAGAGTGTTCAGAGCCTCAGTCAACAGACGAACCGAAAGAGGATGTTATTCCTCTCTCATTCCCTTGTTGTGCAGAAATTGGTTTGAGCCTTGATGTTTGGTCAAAACAAAGTCTAGATCCAGGTTTACTGA
This sequence comes from Seriola lalandi dorsalis, assembly GCF_002814215.2. NCBI lineage: Eukaryota > Metazoa > Chordata > Actinopteri > Carangiformes > Carangidae > Seriola > Seriola lalandi. The sequence continues at coordinate 214,172 of NW_019525453.1, forward strand.
CAAAGGGCATGATGTTAGAACTAGTACAGTTCACTAGAGCACTGACTGCATCCTACAGATCTATTGTTTTCAGTGTGTTGGAGCACAATTTTGAGCTTGATCTTAAAAGTCAACAGGAAAAAAATCAAGTGTGGTTCAAGGTATTAGATATGCTGAAAAGGAGAGAGCGACTTATCACTGATTTTAAAAGTGAGCCATATTCCTTACAGAAATATCCCTGTGACAAAGTATCAGCTCTGTCCAGTGTGGAAGCCTCACTATATCAATATAAAGACATGAGCAAAAGCAGACAGTTTGATTTACAAAGTAAATGTGAAAAAAGAGCTCTTTCAATAACAAGAGAACATGTTGCCAAGCGATGCAGAACAGAACAGGCTGACCAGGAAGAGACAAACACACTGTTTCATCACACTGATTTGTGTAACAGTCAAACAGCGGAGGATGACCACAGCTACATGTGTCCTTTAGACTCAGATTCAGAAAATGATGAAAACAGAGATGACTTACAAGACCCACCAAGTTCTGACATCAATAGTGAATCAGAGTCAAGCTGCGAGGGTAAAAATGAACCTTTTCTCTCCACCACTGATGGTTCCTCCAGTTTACCAATTGTAATCTCAAATGTGAACCCAACATTTGCAAGTCAGCCTGATGAAATAGGATTGTGTGGAGTTAAAGAAGAGACAAAGATGTCAAGAAATCTGAAATACAAATGTGACATGAGGGAAGAGGAAATGGAAACAGAGAGCAACATGTGGAAGTTGCGTGTGAACCGTGTAAAACAAATCCTTTTCTTACTGGACAAAGAGTACTGTGCACTCAACTGGTGCAAGAAAGCTGGCCTAGAATTTAATGTTGGATTTCGCCCAAGGAAAACCTTAAAGGTTGACTCTTTGATTAATTCTGTTCTGCTTGAAGTTGCTAAATTTGCCTTAGCAATTAATTCATCCCAGCAGGATTTCATCATGGAGATTCTTGATTACAACTTTGACTTTGGCAAGCAGAGCAAATATCATAGGAAAACCTTTGCATGTGAAGTTATGAATAAAGTAAGACTGCTTAAAAATAGTGAAGATCCCGGTTCCATGTCATCAGTTAACATGGCCAATCAGAGCATGGGTAGTGTCAACCCTGAAGTCAGCAGCATATCGAGAACAACTGAGTGTGATGTTGCTCCAATATGTCCGCCTGATTCACACACTGAAACTAAAGAACAGAGGGTGGATCTTTATCCCTTCTGCAAGGACATTGGTCTGAAGCTAAATGTAATCTCCAGTCAACCACATAAAAAAATGAAGATCAACAAATTGACCTTTGGGGCAATGACTGAAGTGACAAACTTTGCAAAAAAGTTGTGTGGAACATTTGATCAGATTTGTCTTGATATCATCGGACATAACTTTGATCTTGACTCGCAAAATGGAGACTCTGATGTTGGTAAAACAATTCTCGCTCGAATTCCAGTCATAGTGGAACAGAAACATCTGACAAATGCAGTAGGCTTCAACAGGATAAGACGCACAATGAAAGATTTGCCAGCAATGGTGATGGATTGCCGGAACAACCCAAATTTAGATACATGTAGTACTGGCTCTTCCCAGGTTCCAGTTATAGACCAAAATGTAGGGAGTTCAACTGATGGTGAACAAGAAAATGAGCTCGATTTAATGTTGTGGAAATTGCGGGCTAATCAAATTCAACAGATCCTCTCAGTGCCTCATGGAGAACATTGCCTATTTTATCCTTATTCCAGATGCAAGAAATTAGGCATTGATTTCAATGTGGGATCTGGAGTAAAACAAAATCTTGATCCAAAATTACTGACCAATGGCATCATGGTTGAAATGAACTGTTTTGCTACATCACTGCAATCAGCCCAGAAGGATTTCATCACAGAGATTCTGGAGTACAATTTTAATCTGAATTTGAAAAATGAGCATTGTCGCAGTGTTTTTGCACAGCAAGTGGAGAGAATGACTAATAGATCTTTAAAACTTTTAAAACCCAAATTCCAGAAAATGCACTTTGAGCTCCCTGACTTAAAGGAAATGCAAAATTCTTCTTATCCAAAAACTAAATATTGCCCTAAGTGTTATCAAGACAGAAATTTTAAGCTTCATCAGGGTGAATCTTACCCTGACCATGTGCGTCGTCCTCATTCACATGACATGACTGAAAGAGCCAACAAGGATCTGTCTTCTACTTTCCAAGCAGCAGAGGAAACAATAATGGACAGTTACCTGCTCTGCAAGAAAATAGGTTTAAGCCTATGTGTGGACAAAGACAAACCAAAAAGAAAACTCAACCTCTGTGTACTGACACGTGGTATTATGAAGGAAGTGTCTCATTTTATCAAAAGATTGTGTGGAACAAAAAGTACGCTCATTAATGCTGTTCTTGAACACAACTTTAACATTGGCATGCAGAGCCGACATATAAATCCTGCACTGCATTTCAACAAAATGGTGGCAGTAAATAATAAAGGGCCCACCTGGTTCAGTGAAGTTTTTCTTATCCAGCCATATCCTCACAGAGATCCTAGATACGTGAGTAAACAGAAAGCTGTATCTGCCACGCAAAAAAATGAAAGGAAGGAAACAATCAGAAAAAGACAGTTGGCACTGCAAACAAAGAAGGAACATTTGCACAGAAAAAACGAGGTCTTCCAATTGCCATCTGTGTTTGAATGCAAAGCGTCAAAAGAATCTGTGCAAGAGAGACAAGATAAGAAAATTGCTAAATCTACTCTGGATGAAATGGACATGACAACAAATGAAGAATGTAGAGCTGTTCAGCAATTGCAATACCTTTCAGACGTCAATCGCGCCCATTTTCTTGATGTCAGAACTTACAAGGCTCTTTGGATGGATAAAGGGGGCACAACGTCCCCAAAAGATCCTGGGACAATAATGCAGATGACTGGGGGTCCAGTAAGTAGAGGTTGTGACAGTCGTCTCCAGGGAAACATACAGATCAAAGAGGAGGAAGATTATTCACATTATGGCGCTATGACACCAGAACCAGTTACTGAGGGAATAGGTAAACCTGGGGGATCCCTTGAATATGCTTTAACCATATGTCCAAACTCTGAAAGCCATATAAAAACAGAATCAGAAACAGAGGATACCCAGCGTTACAACCTGGCTGAACCACAAGTATCTGAAGGATATGCTATACTAGCTGTATGTACAAACACTGAGAGCAGTGTGAAAACTGAATCGGACACTGAGGGTGTGTAGTCCCAGTTGAAGCATCAGGGATACTCCATGATAACCATATGTCAGGTCACTGACAGTACATTGATGTAAACATTACATATTTACACTTACGTATATTGTAAGTTTTACTGGTTTTGTTTTAAAAGGAATAGCTGCTTACTGTTGGGGATCACAACATGTAAATTAAAAATAAGTTGTCATTTGTTTAACATGTGATGCTAATCTACATGCATAGTGTCAGTGCTTGAAATAATATTAATAAACTCCATAAGACACTATAAAAGGGAAAGTGACTTGATGGACTATTGCATTTTTTTATTGCTGTTTTACTACATTTTATATAAAGCATTTAAAAGCATCTTTTCCTCTTGTATTTTCTGCTTGAATATATCTTCAGATATAAATATAAATATTCAATATGAATTTATTTAAAGGGGTAATATCTTATGAGCCCTGTTTACACAATAACAATATAGTATTCAATTCTAGTATTCAGTGTAATGCAACCACCTCAATATGAGAGGATAGTGACATAATCTATATACATTTTGAGACAGAAGCCCAAACCTTACTCCAACTAGGACATATGCCAAACCATCTTATCTTGGCCTCCTAAACACTTTTTGAGTATATTAATTTTTTCTGTTTAAGTATTTCAGTTCACTTAGCAATTATTGCAACCGGCACAAAGAAAATTAGAATTATTAAACCCTTATTAGTGCCACGGGTGCTCAGCTCCAAGGCACTCCTCTACAGCTAGAATACGTGAGAGGAGTGCCTCGGGGCGTTTTCAGTGTCTGTCACGGTGTTTTCGGTTTATGAAAAGAAGTAACGGTTTTCTCATAATTTGCAGTTGTTTGAAGCCATGTAGAAGCCAAATTCTGGGCAGATTTTCACATTGCCATGGCAACGGCAGCTCCTGACCTGTGTGCGTGTGTGCGTGCGCCTAGCAACCAGATAACCAACTCTCCAAGCTCTGCTAGCTTTACATTAGCCGCATGTTAGGTCTTAAATTACATTTAGTTAGGTCTTTTTTTTGATTTGTTAAAAGAGTGAATGAAGTTGTGACGGTCTCCGCTGAGACAGAGGAGAGGAGAAGCTACTATCCCTCTCTTGCTGTCACTTCTAGTCGCGTTGCTCTGCTCCCCAGTAATGTTAAATTTAGCACAGAAAAAAACATAATAGTGGTAATTTAAATAGCGGTTCATGGGATTTATTAACCCTCAGGGGTCCCTCTGTCCTTTTTTGGACATTTTCTTCACTTTTCTTTTTTGATTTTGTAACAGTTGAATATATGAAAGGTGCCTTTAACGTGTGTCGCTTACCAGTGATGTCATCAAACTACGTTTTGTTATGGTTTGAGTTAGTTGAGAGCATGCTACTACGCTGGTCGGATGTATATCCACGACTCCTTGTTCCTTCCTACTTCTCTCAACTCAGTGATGATAATAAGTCCGTGTGGTAACTATTTATTTCATGTATGAATATATATAGCAGCCGTACAACCGGGCT
>NW_019525453.1:218921-258390 GCF_002814215.2 Seriola lalandi dorsalis
TCTGCTTTTTTTTTGCATACATCTCTTAAACCACTTCAGTTCTGCTCAAACCTACCAAATGTTTATTAGTTTTCAGGATTTTAACCCTTTAAATGCCAGTTTGAAGACATGTTGCCTCTTGTTTTATTAAAAAAAACAACACAGAATATGAGATATTTCCCACATAATACATGGTGGAGGGATGTGACATTGTTTTATATCAGAGTCTTTTATATCAAGACATTTCTCAATACCAGAATATGATCAGGATGACTTTTGAACACTGGAAAAAAAAACATGTACTCATCCCGGCAGTAGCCCCTGTGGCACTCAAAATTTCCCTGGAATTTTCTAGTTTTAAATACTGTTAGGCATTGAAATGTAATACCCTCCCGATCACTTCTTAGACACTTACTTTGAAGTCCCCGCGCTCTGCTGTTTCACTACTTCCTGCTAGAGCTTTGGCTTGTTTGTCACAGTACAGAGGTTTCTGTCGCAGCTTAAACAAAAGATATAGTTGCAAAACCCGCGCATAGTGATTACAAGTGAGTACAGCTGCTGTGCACCATTTGGTAAGTTTGCCCCCGTGTCTTTCATCCTATTTCGACCATGGCGGAGATTGAGCCTCTAAAGAAGTCTACAGTGGAAGTGGCTCTGACACGGGTGGAGGTATCGAAGTGGTTGGACCTGACGGTACGTAGTAGAGTACTAACTGCTGTTGAACGGCTGTTGCTGTTTTGTAAAGGGCACTATTGCCAGTGCATGTGCAGCGTTTATTAGCTTTTCATGTCACTAGACCACGTCAAGCATTTGCCAACTTCTCAATAACAGTTAACACCAGCCACAACATTAAAACAGGTGACTGATTTTAATGTTATGACTGATCCGTGTATTTTTTGACTGAGTCAAGCCATGAAGCCGTAGAAAATAATTGAAACTACAAATTAAGTTTGAAATTAAATTACTCATGATTACTCAACTCTTAAAACAAGCATCGGATATACCAACCAGCCAGAACAATTTAAAGTCACCAGTGCATGCTGTATTTTGAATATTTTCAGCGCTGTATCTTGACGTCAAACAGCCCTTTCCTCTGTAACTACATTTTTTCAACCATTGAATTACCGTGTTCCTACACACAAGTGCACTTACGCTTTATTCTGTCTGACACAAACGGCTGATCTGCGGAGTAATACAGTGCTGGTCGTAGTTGTGCTATTCCAAAGGAAAGAGATGCTTGTTGTTAAGCCCTCCGCAGGAGGGCTTAACAATTAATCGAAATATTATTAAAATCCCAAATATGATCAAGTGCAATATCTAAATCCCTGCAATTCTTTTGATAAGGGTAAAATGGGTCATAACAGATCGTAAATAAAACAATGTGATGCGACAAACGTGCTCCAGCTTATAAATCATATTGTCAAGGCATAAAGGAACATGCTTTTACGGTAAAAGCCCTTTCATCATTTTTAAATTTTTTCAGGGAAAATAAAATGTGAAAAATTATCATTCCAACTGAAATTGTGACTCATATCGCAATTCCAATATTTGCCAAAGTAATTGCAATATGATATTTTTTTGCATATCGTTCAGCCCTATGTCCATGCCTCTCTACAGGTGTCCAGGTAAAGGCTTTGTAGATTTAGGAGTGGGTGGGCCTGTCTCATGGGAACAAAAATAATCTGCACCTGTTTCTCAGGACAGATGCGGAAACTTAAAGCTGGTTATTGGCACGTTGTGCCCAAAGACACCCGCCTTGGTCTGTTTTACAGATCTGGGGCAGAACTAATGGAGGTTTTGTTTAAGAATAAAACAACATAATGAAAATCAACCATATATCTAAATGTCTATAGATAATATGATTTTTCTGTTTTGTTTTATTGAGCCACCATAATTTAAGGTGATCACTACTGATCCACCACTGGTAAGGGTCTCACATCCGATCCTGGCCTATTGATGCAGCGATTACTAGTTGGTTGTAGTGGGTATTTTACCCCAACAGCCACAAGAGGCATCGATGAGCACATTCCAGTCTAGGGTTGCCGTTTAGTCGTCAACTGAGCAACTGGCTGAGACAAACCAGCAGCCCTAGTCATAGTTGCAGTAAGTAAGTGGAGAAAAATTGTACTAAACAGGCTGAATCTGACTTTTAAAGGAAACCTGTGATGTTTTGGGCCACAAGTAAAGTCAGTAGCCATGTTTCCATGAGCTGTCTCCTTTGTTTGTATTGCCGTGCACTACATGAACAGGGACACATATGCTCATACATGATGCACTGTGCATATTATAAAAAAATATTTCGTAACAAATATCATACCTTGTGCATAGGAATGAAGATGTGAAGTTCATTATACATTTCCATACTGCTACATCATATAATGCAGAAAATGTAAAAAAAAAAAAAAAAAAAGGCTTCAATCAATGGTTGTTGCCATTATTGGTTCATCTACTCTGTTTGAATCAATGACCAATTGATTAGCCAATAAAAAAGGTGTCATCACAAGTAACCAGAGACTTGAATTGATGACTTAGGGTTTTCTTTTCATCAGTAGTCCAAAAACCCAAAGGTATTGGATTAAAAATAAGAAAAGAGAAATTCTTGTTAATCCTCTCATTTGAAAAGATATAACTCTAAATGTTGTGGTATTTTAGTCTGATAAATGTGATGCTAATACATTTACATTGTGTATGAGTTAAGGTTGAGATATGGTACGTATCATTTCTAAGTTTCCCCTCTTAACTTCATACAGGAAAGGAAGTCATAGAAGATCAAAAAGATCGCTGAGGATGGACAACAGGGACACTGGCAGTCTGAAGGACAATAAAAAGATGGATGCCAATACACTATGGCAGTGGTGCATTAAGCATGTAAAGAAGTACTCCAGACATCCAGAACCATTCCATTACAGCAATAAAATGGGACTAGATTTTAATGTTGGATCCAACACACAGAGAAAATTGGATTCACATTCAGTGACAAATGGTGTCATACTGGAGGTCTGTGACTTTGCTGAAACAGTAAAGAGGAATAAATGGCATTTTATCACAAATATTCTGGAGAACAATTTTGATCTTGGATTGAAAAGTGAGCAACAGCGGATTGAGTTCACTTCTCAACTTCTGCACAAAGTCAGACACCTGATACGAAAACCTCCTGAAGATAAAGATGAAGGTTTCACTCTCTTTGACACATCATCTGGGCCAGAATGTACCAGCAAAGACAAAAGTGGACTGAACATGGCATCTACAGAATATAAGACTGACTGTTTCCTGGTGGACATGGATGATAAGGATGAAAGTGAACATGAAGATAAATTGAAGTGTTCACGAGCACCATCTAAAGACTATATGAAGATGGAAGAGATGGATGGACCACATACTGATGACAGTGATGATGATGATGAATTAGAGTGTTCAGAGCCTCAGTCAACAGAAGAACTGAAAGAGGATGTTATTCCTCTCTCATTCCCCTGTTGTGAAGAAATTGGTCTGAACCTTGATGTTGAGTCAAAACAAAGTCTAGATCCAGGTTTACTGACAAAGGGCATGATGTTAGAACTAGTACAGTTCACAAGAACACTGACTGCATCCTACAGATCTATTGTTCTCAGTGTGTTGGAGCATAATTTTGAACTTGATCTTAAAAGTCAACAGGAAAAAAATCAAGTGTGGTTCAAAGTATTAGACCTGCTGAAAAAGAGAGAGCGACTTATCACTGATTTTAAAAGTGAGCCATTTACCTCTCAGAAAAATCCCTGTGAAAAAAGAACAGCTCTGTCCAGTGTGGGAGTCTCACAATGTCAATTTAAAGAAGTGAGCAAAAGAAGACAGTCTGATTTAAGACATAAACAGGAAAAAAGAGCTCTTTCAACAACTAGAGAACATGTCTCCAAACGGCGTAGAACAGAACAGGAGGAACAGGAAGAGACAAACACACTGTCTCATCACACTGATTTGTGGACCAGTCAAACAGCAGAGGAGGACCACAGCTACATGTGTCCTTTAGCCTCAGACGAAGTCACAGACTCGGAAAATTATGAAAATGCAGATGACTTACAAAACCCAACAAGTTCTGACATCCATAGTGAATCAGAATCAAGCTGTGTGGATACACATGAACCTTTCCTCTCTTCCACTGATGGTTCCTCCAGTTTACCAATTTTAAACTCAAATGTGAACCTAATGAAATGTCAGCCTAATGAAAGAGGACAGTGTGAAAATAAAGAGAAGACAGAGATTCCAAGAATTGTGCTATACAAATGTGACATGCAAGAAAAGGAAATGAAAACGGAGAGCAACATGTGGAAGTTTCGTGTGAACTGTGTAAAACAAATCCTTTTCTCACTAGACAGTGCATTGAACCGAGCAAAAAGATTTGGCCTAGAATTCAATGTTGGATTTGGCCGTAAGCAAATCTTCACTGTTGACTCTTTGACTAATCCTATTCTGCTTGAAATTGCTAAATTTGCCTTAGCAATGAATTCATCCCAGCAGGATTTCATCATGGAGATTCTTGAGTACAACTTTGACTTTGGCCTGTGGAGCGAACTCCATAGGAAAACCTTTGCATGTGACGTTATGAATAGAGTAAGACAGCTTAAAAATAGTGAAGATACAGTAAAACTTTCAAAAGAGGTTTTTGAACTTCCTGGTCTCGTGTCATCACTTAACATGGCCAGTCAGAGCATGGGCAGTGTCAACCCTGAAGTTAGCAGCATATCGAGAACAGAGTGTGATGCTGCTCCCATGTGTCCTTCTGATTTACAAGCTGAAACTAAAGAACACAGGGTGGACATCTATCCCTTCTGCAAGGACATTGGTCTGAAGCTAAATGTAATCTCCAGTCAGCCACATAAAAAACTTGAGATCAACAAATTGAGCAATGGGGCAATGACTGAAGTGACAAACTTTGCAGAAAAGTTGTGTGGAACATTTGATCAGATTTGTCTTGACATCCTCAGACACAACTTTGATCTCGATTGGCAAAATGGAAATTCTGACCTTGCCAAAACTATTCTCGCTCGAATTCCTGTTATATTGGAACAAAAAAATCTATCAAATGTAGCAAGCTTCAAGAAAATAAAGCCAACAATAAAAGATTTCTCAGTGATGGTGATGGATTGCCAGAACAACTCAAATTTAGATACATGTAGTACTGGCTCTTCCCAGGCTCCAATCATAGACCAAAATGTAGGGAGTTCCACTGACACTGAACAAGATAATGAGCTCAATGTATTACTCTGGAAATTGCGGACTAATCAAACTCAACAGCTCCTCTCAGTGCCTCATGGAGAACATTGCCTATTTTATTCCTATTCCAGATGCAAGAAATTAGACATTGATTTCATTGTGGGATCTGGAGTAAAACAAAATCTTGATCCAAAATTACTGACCAATGGCATTATGGTTGAGATGAACACTTTTGCTACAGCACTGCAATCAGCCCAAAAGGATTTCATCACAGAGATTCTGGAGTACAATCTTCATCTGACTTTTAAGAATGATCTTTGTCGCAATGTCTTTGCACAGCAAGTTATGGAGAAAATCAGAGCATCAAAAAGTAAAAAAACTGGTATGATGAAAATGCCCTTTGAGCTCCCTGACTCAAGATGCATAGAATCTACTTATCCAAACACTAAACTTTGCCCCAAATGTTATCAAGACAGAAAGTCTAAGCCTCGTCAGGATCATCCTCATCCACATGCCATGACTGACACAGTTTCTGCTGAAGCAAACTGCACAGCACAGAAGCCTACAAAGGATCTGTCTTCTACTTTCCAAGCAACAGAGGAAACAATAATGGAAAGTTACCCACTCTGTAAGAAAATAGGTTTAATCCTATGTGTGGACAAAGACAATCCAAAAGATAAACTCGACCCCCGTGTATTGACACGTGCTACTATGATGGAAGTGGCTCATTTTGCAAAAAGATTGTGTGGAACAAAACATAAACTAATTAATGACATTGTTGAACACAACTTCAACTTTGGCAGGCTGAGCCAAGATATGAATCCTGCACTGCTGTTCCAAAGAATGGTGACATTACATAACAAAGGGCCCACATGGTTCAGTGATGTTTTTGTTGTTTTTCCATGGCCACACAGAGATCCTAGAGATGTGAGAAAAGTGAAAGAGGCACCTTCCATGCAGAAAAATGAAAGGAAGGAAACAATAAGAAAGAGACAATTGGCACTGCAAACAAAGAAGGAAGAAGCCAAACTGTTGAGTGAATCAATGGAAGCCGTAAATTCAAAGAAGAATACCCAGAGTAATGTAGACTGCTTTCCAGTGTTGTTGATTGATAACATGGATGCTTTAAAATCAAGAACAGAAGAGCAGAGTAGTGGAGACTGTTATCCCATTTGCACAGAGATAGGTCTGGACCTAGACATGACATCAAAATCAGGGGACAAAGAAAAACTGGACTTAAAGCTGTTGACTAGAGCTGCAGTGATGGAGATCTATACATTTCTAGATAAGAAAGTAGGACACTATTTCCCAGACTCTCTGTACGACATCCTTGACTATAACTTTGATATAAGCTCACAACACTACAGGCAGTGGGAATTTTCCATAGCTACAGCATCCGAAGTCAAATACATTGTCAAACACTACCGTAAAAATTTGCACAGAGCAAATGAGGTCTTAGAATTGCCATTTGTTTTTCAACACAAGTCATCAAAAAGATCAGTAAAAAAGAGACAAAATGAGAAAAGGGCTCAATCTTCTCTGAAAGAAACAGATATCACAACAAATGAAGAATGTAGAGCTGCTCAGCAATTGAGATACCTTTCAGACGTCAATCATGCCCATCTTCTTGATGTCAAAACTTACAAGGAACGTTGGGTTAATGGTGATTGCACAACGTCCCAAGCAGATCCTGGGACAATAGCGCAGATGACTGGGGGTCCAGTTAGTGGAGGTTGTGACAGTGGTCTCCATGGAAAAATACAGATTAAAGAGGAGAACGATTATTCACATTTCGGTGATATGAAGCCAGAACCAGTCACTGAGGAAGTAGGTAAACTTGGAGGATCCCTTGGATATACTTTGTTAACCATATGTCCAAACTCTGAAAACCATATAAAAAAAGAATCAGAAACAGAGGATGCCCAGTACTTCAACCTGGCTGAACCACAAGTATCTGAAGAATATGCCATGCTAGATGTATGTACAAACACTGGGAGCAGTGTGAAAACTGAATCAGACAGTGAGGGTGTCAAATGTGTAGTCCCAGTCGAAGCAGCAGGATCATCATACTCCATGGTAACCATATGCCAAGACACTGAGAGTACATTGATCAAACAGGAGCAAGAAAATCGGTCAGTCTTCATTATGGAGATGTTTCAAACACAAAGTGAAGTGAACATCAAACAGGAACAAGATTCTTAATAAACTAAATATTCGTCCACACAATAGACTGGTGTAGACACATTGATCTAAACATTGCATAATATTTTCTTTTACATATATTGTATGTTTTACTGGTCTTCTTTAAAAAAGGAATAGCTGCTTACTGTTGGAAATGACAATATGTAAATTACAAATAAGTGATCATTTCTTTAACCTGTGATGCTAATGTTCCTGCTCCGTGTCAATGTTTAAAATAATATTAATACATTCCATAAGATATTATAAAAAGGAAATTGACTTAGATCATGATGGACTATTGTATTTTTTTATTACTGTTTTACTATATTTTATATAAAGCATTTAAAATGATCTTTTCCTCCTGTGTTTTCTGCTCAAATATTTCTTTAAATAAAAATATAAATATTCTGTATAAATATTTATTTCAAGGGGTAATATCATCTCGTGAACTCTGTTTACACAATAATAATATAGTATTCAATTCTACAGATATATAAGTGGAAATTGTGATATATTATGATTTATTTCTGTAATTTAAAAGAATTTCTTCTGTCGCACTAAGATTGAGATACCAAGATTGAGGTAAGCAGCATCAGTGCCCCTTATATTTTATTTTCAGCCATCAGAAAACAGATTTTTAAATGGGAACATCCTGTCATATATAATGCACAAACATCGCTATGAGAGGATAGTGATATGATCTATCCGTTTTTTTTCAGGGCACAGTTGAGAGGTACTCACTGACATTCCTGAAAATATCTGTGAGTTTGTGTGTTAAGGCTTTGTGAAAGAGTTGAAATTATTTTATGGTGCCAAACCTCATTATTCTTACGTTATATACTTTTTGAGACTGAAGCCCAAACCTCCTCACTCCAACTAGGACACATGCACACATAAAAAAAAAAAAAAGAATACAAGAAGAAGAAGAAGAAGGAGAAGAAGAAGACTTTTATTTTGAAGTCCCCGCGCTTTGCTGTTTCACAACTTCCTGCTAGAGCTTTGGAATGTTGGTCACAGCTCAGAGATTTCGTCGCATTTTAACGACAACATACTGTTGTACAAGACGCGCGTGGTGATTGTAAGCGAGTTCAACGGCTGTGTATTATTTGGTAAGTCTGCTCCCTTCTCTTTCGTCCTATCTCGATCATGGCGGGGATTGAGTCTCTGAAGAAGTCGACTGTGGAGGCGACCCTAGGGTGGAGGTATTGAAGTGGTTGGACCTGACCCTACGGAGTAGAAACAATGCTGTTCAACGGCGTGTTGCTGTTTTGTAAAGGGCTACGGTACGGGCTGCCGTGTGAGGAAAGAAGTTAAGCGTTACACCGTTTCAAAGCATGCACAGCTTTTACTACCTTTTCATGTCACCAGACCAAGCATTAGCCTACTTCTTATTATTCCAGTGTTTGGGGGGGGGGGGGCTGCTTTGATCAGAATGCAATGAAACAAGGGCTGCAAATGAAAAGTCAAAATAATCTAATTTCTTAGCCACTTTTCCATGACCTCGATGGAAAATGTCATGTCATGGAAAAATGTGAAGGAGAATTTATATATCTCAACCAACTTTATTTATAACACTAGGGCGATAAATACTCCTTTCCAAATCACAAAAACAAATAAATAACATATAATAATATAAAAATAATATAAAAGAAAAATACAAGTAGGAAAAGTTGAGTTCTTATTTAAGTGAACAGTGTCTCATTCACTGGAAGCTCCCACAGAAATGCGCCGGGAAACCAAAAGCCAACAATCATATTGTTTGAAAAACTCTGGATAAAGCATATCACCTTTGTGTGTCTTGTCAAAGTAAGTTTCTAGTGTTGTGATTTATTTGCCAAATTTTGGTGCCATAATAGGCTAAGTACTGCCCCCTGAGGCCTATCCATACATGTTTTTTTTTCTTTTTTGTGTTATTGAGCCACGATAATTATAAGGTGATTACTACTATAAATCTATCACTGGGAAGGGTCTCACATCTGAACCTGCCCTATTGATGCAGCGAGTGGTAGTTGGTTTTGGTGGGTATTTTACCCCAATAGCCACAAGAGGCATCAATGACCACATTCTAGACTCAAACACATGTCATTAAGCAACAATATTTTTCAATATTTATGGGAGATAAAACTTGAGGATCAGGGCTAACTGGTTGGTTTGGAAATACACATCTGGTTAACTGCCCTACATCTGGTAATGTTTAGCTAACAGTTGTCCAATGGGAGCACAGCATATGAAACAGTCGCGAACGGGGCTACTGGTATTCTCAGTCTTTTTTGAGTGATGTGGAAACGATGCATACATGAACTGACAAATATCAAACTTGTGTTTCATTCAGGGCTACACTGAACCAGCACAGTCCCATCGGTGATTGGATGGATGTCCAACTAGGATGCCAATATACAGTATGGGGCAGAGATGCTGATCATGTTTTACAAGGTACGTAGCACGCTCAACACGGTATTTTTGCTCAGTGTTTGATATTACATTCCAAGCCTCAGGAAATAGCAAATATAATTGATAAAGGTGAATTAGTGTCAGGTTTTAAGCATCATGAGACATGATTCGATAAAGATAAGGTTAGGTACAGATTCAGGTAAGAGAAAAAGCATGTTGATGGGGAAACAGACCTAACTTCCTCTAGACTCTACTGCCAAGCCTAAGAACGCCAACTATTTGATCATCTGAAATGAATTTCATGTATTCTCAATGTCACTGCCCTCTTTGACTTTAGAAACTGCTTCATAGTTGCAGTAAGTCTAAGTGGAGGAAAAGTCTAATAAATTGACTGAATCTGACTTTTAAAGATAAACTGTGACATTGTTGGCCACGAGTAAAATTAGCAGTTTGGAGCCATGTTTCCATGAGCTGTTACCTTTGTTTATATTTCAGTTTATGGCATACACAAGGACGTAATTTTAACTGTGTCCCATCTGATATTTAATTTATCCGCTCTGTGGCAAATGTGACAAAGCCAGAAATGGTGCGGGCAGGGTCATGTGTATGAGCTGCCGTAGCTATCTTGGCTATTTTGACTCTGTTTTTCATGTGTTCAATTAGAGAGAGAACAAGAGAAGGAGGGAGAGAGAAATCTCAGTACAGGAGAACCAAGCTAGACTTTCCTGATTTGTTGCAATGTTCATTTGTATGATGCAGTATCGATTCTTAAAATCATAAAAATGAGCTTTGCTTTTACACCTTTTTTCAGTAAATATGTACACTTGCACACACTATTGTATGTAAGCAGTGGTTACTTGTAAGTGGTAGAGTTAGGATTGCATGATGTCAACTGTGGGAATCAAGTTATAACCAAGTATCCAGTTGCCCTAAAGAAAAGCAAAACAAAGTTTTAATTCCATGCAAATTGCTGGTAGACAAGACACATTGAGGAAGCTCATCTCGTGAGAATGCTCATCTTTTTATTTTAACTTGGCATTTTCGTTTCATATCAATTATCATGCCTTGTGCATGTGAAGTGATATGTGGAATTCATAATACTTTTCCGTATTGCTATATTTAATGCAGAACGGATATGAAAATAAAAAAAAAGGGGCAAAACAATGATTGTTTCCTTTATTGGTTAATCTACTCTGTTTGAATCATTAATAAATTAATTTAAAAAGATGTCATCAAGTAACCTGAGGCCTCATTCATAAAAAGGTGTATAGGATTCATACTAAAAGTTTATGTGCGCACAAAAACTGAAAATGGCATATGCAAAAAAGTAATTGGATTTATTAAACTGTGCGCACACACCTGCAGGCAATATTCCATTCATAAATCACAATAAATTTGGAAATATTTGCACCTGGATCAGCGTCACATACCACCCCTGTATGCCCACTTTCAATCATAAATGGTCAATGCAAAGCACCTCATGAATGCTGATGCATATAAATGACCCTGTTTAACAATAATTTGAGGAGGCGATGGCCTGCTCAACAACTGAGCGCACACAACCGTGGGCGTCATTGTAATGCATTTACTCTGCGCTCTGCAGGTTTGGAAAGGGCGCCTGAGGGGATAGCCACTGTCACCTGCAGGTTATAAGAGAGAGTGATTGTACATCAGGCTTGAATTAGGATTACTATAATACGTTGTTTCATTAATTTAGCAAGAAGCCTATTATCACACACACTTTGTTTTCAGATAGAGCCCTGATAGCAATTACATTTTGGAAACTGGATATTGCTCCAAATTGCCTTTTGATGCCAGCCTATACTCCCACAGAGCGAGGAATTATTCCCAAAAGGGGCTTGGGGCAGACAGGTAGACTTTATTTAGTGTTTATATCAAACCTATACTTTACTTGTCCACTAATTCCCCCTGGTAACAGCAGTTGCCAGAAACCCCAGAGTGGGTAGCACTTGTGTTTGTACTGGGATGGCATGGTTATGTCTGGGTGGTGTGTCTAATGCTTGACCTGGTTCAGCACATAGATCCAATAGAACGGCTCTGTAGGGAATCTAAATCGGTGTGGTTGTGGTTCCTTAACACACATTCCTGTTAAATTCTTCCATTCACTTAGTCATCTAGCAGTACCTATGCATCCATCATGCAGCATTAGACACAGGTATGAGCAGGGTATTTATATGTTTACATCAATCAGGCTGATTGTTGCAATCAATTTGGCAAGGTGTAAAGCAATAAGTGGTAGTCCATTCCACACCCTGGGATAACATTTGAAATAGGAAATTTGTGGTGTCTCCAGTGTGCTCTGTGCACTTGACAGGACATTTGTGTTTGCTGCAGCAATTTTAGACACAAAACAATATAAAGACTAAAATCATACATGCTTTATGCGTATGTAATGGCTATCAAACTTTATTCACCACCTCACCATCCAATTTCCCCTGTCACAAAAATGTTTGTGCGTCAGAGCTGGTGTGCAAACTGTGCGCACATTCTTTTTTATAGAGCCCGACCTTTGCGTGGGAAGTGGTGTAAGCATCTTTCAGGTCCTGTTTTTATGTATGCAATGGAGGCCCCCTGAGACGTAAAGTGATGACTCATGTTTGTTTATTTGGTCAGTAGTCCAAAAACCCAAAGGTATTGAATTAGAAATAAGAAAGGGGCTCTTATTTGAAAAGCTATAATTGTAAATGATTTGGTATTTTAGTCTGATAAATATAATGTTAATACAAATACATTGTGTATAACTTAAGGCTGAAATATGGTGTGTATCATTTATAAGTTTCCCCCTCAACTACATACAGGCAAGGAAGCCATAGAAGATCAAAAAGATCACTGAGGATGGACGACAAGGACACTGGCAGTTTGAAAGACAATAAAAAGATGGATGCCAACACACTATGGCGGTGGCGCATTAAGCATGTAAAGAAGTACTCAAGACATCCAGAACCATTCCATTACAGCAATAAAATGGGACTAGATTTTAATGTTGGATCCAACACACAGAAAAAATTGGATTTACATTCACTGACAAACAGTGTCATACTGGAGGTCTGTGACTTTGCTGAAACAGTAAAGAGGAATAAATGGCATTTTATCACAAATATTCTGGAGAACAATTTTGATCTTGGATTGAAAAGTGAGCAACAGCGGATTGAATTTACTTCTCAACTTCTGCACAAAGTCAGACACCTGATACGAAAACCTCCTGAAGATAAAGATGAAGGTTTCACTCTCTTTGACACATCATCTGGGCCAGAATTTACCAGCAACAGCAAAAGTAGACTGAACATGGCATCTACAGAATATAAGACTGACTGTTTCCTGGTGGACATGGATGACATGGATGAAAGTGAACATGAAGATAAATTGAAGTGTTCACGAGCACCATCTAAAGACTATATGAAGATGGAAGAGATGGATGGACCACGTGCTGATGACAGTGATGATGTTGATGAATTAGAGTGTTCAGAGCCTCAGTCAACAGAAGAACTGAAAGAGGATGTCATTCCGCCCTCGTTCCCTTGTTGTACAGTAATTGGTCTGAACCTTGATGTTGAGTCAAAACAAAGTCTAGATCCAGGTTTACTGACAAAGGGCATGATGTTAGAACTAGTACAGTTCACAAGAACACTGACTGCATCCGACAGATCTATTGTTCTCAGTGTGTTGGAGCATAATTTTGAACTTGATCTTAAATGTCAACAGGAAAAAAATCAAGTTTGGTTCACAATATTACAACTTCAGAAAAGGAAGAAGCAACTTCTTACCACTGGAACCAAAATCAGTCCTGAGTTTAAAAGTGAACCATTTTCCTTTCAGACAAATCCTTTTGAAAAAGTATCACCTCTGTCCAGTGTGAGAGCCTCACTATATCAATTGAAAGAAGTGAGCAAAAGAAGGCAGTCTGATTTAAAAAGTAAACAGGAAAAAATAGCTCTTTCAACAACTAGAGAACATGTCACCAAACGACGCAGGACAGAACAGGCTGAACAGGAAGAGACAAACACAATATCTCATCACACTGATATCAGTCAAACATCAGAGGATGACCACAGCTACATGTGTCCTTTAGACTCAGACGAAGTCACAGATTCAGAAAATGATGAAAATGGAGATGACTTACAAAACCCAACAAGTTCTGACATCCATAATGAATCGGAGTCAAGCTGCGTGGGTAAATGTGAACCCTGCCTGATCACCACTGATGGGTCCTCCAGTTTACCAAATTTAAAATCAAATGTAAACCCAACATTTGCAAATCAGCCTGATGAAAGAGGACAGTGTGGAGACGAAGAGAAGACAGAGATTCCAAGAATTGTGCTATACAAATGTGACATGGACGAAAAGGAAATGGAAACAGAGAGCAATATGTGGAAGCTGCGTGTAAATCGTGTAAAACAAATCCTCTCCTTGATAGATAAAGCATTCACAAAGTCCAAGACATTTGGCCTTGAATTCAATGTTGGATTTGGCCCAAAACAAAACTTCAATGTTGACTCTTTGACTACTTTTGTTTTGCTCGAAATTGCAAAATTTGCCTTAGCAATGAATTCATCCCAGCAGGATTTCATCATGGAGATTCTTGAGTACAACTTTGACTTTGGCCTGTGGAGTGAACACCATAGGAAAACCTTTGCATGTGAAATTATGAATAGAGTAAGACAGCTTAGAAAAAGTGAAGATTCAGTCAAACTTTCAAAAGAATATTTTGAACTTCCGGATCCCATGTCATCAGTCAACATGACCAGGCAGAGCATGGGCAGCGTCAACCCTGAAGTCAGCAGCATATCGAGAACAACAGAGTGTGATGCTGCTCCCATGTGTCCTCCTGATTCTCACACTGAAACTAAAGAACACAGGATGGATCTTTATCCTTTCTGCAAGGACATTGGTCTGAAGCTAAATGTAATCTCCAGTCAGCCAAATAAAAAACTTGAGATGAACAAATTGACCAATGGGGCAATGACTGAAGTGACAAACTTTGCAGAAAAGTTGTGTGGAACATTTGATCAGATTTGTCTTGACATCCTCAGACACAACTTTGATCTTGACTCGCAAAATGGAGACTCTGACCTTGCTAAAACTATACTCACTCGAATTCCTGTTATAATGGAGCACAAAAATCTATCAAATCTAACAGGCTTCAAGAAGATTAAACACACGATGAAAGATTTCTCAACAATGGTGATGGATTACCAGAATTACCCAACTTTAGATACATGTAGTATCGGCTCTTCCCAGGCTACAATCATAGACCAAAATGTGGGGAGTTCCACTGACAATAACCAAGAAAATGAGCTCAATTTAGGACTGTGGAAATTGCGGACTAATCAAACTCAACAGATCCTCTCAGTGCCTCATGTTGAACATTGCCCATTTTATTCTTATTCCAGATGCAAAAAATTAGGCATTGATTTCAATGTGGGATCTGGAGTAAAACAAAATCTTGATCCAAAATTTCTGACCAATGGCATCATGGTTGAAGTTAACACCCTTGCTACAGCACTGCAATCAGCCCAAAAGGATTTCATCACAGAGATACTGGAGTACAATTTTTGTTTGAATTTGAACAATGAGCTTTGTCGCAGTGTCTTTGCACAGCAAGTTGTCGAAAAAATTAATAGTCTGTATTTAAAATCTAGCAAACCCAGATTCCTGAAAATGCCTTTTGAACTTCCTGACTCAAGAAGTATAGAAGAATCTCGCTATCCGAAAACTAAATATTGCCCTAAATGTTATCAAGACAGAAATTCTAAGCTTTGTCAGAATGAATCTAAACCTGACCATCAGCTTCATCCTCGTCCAGATGCCATGACTGACACAGTCTCTGCAGAAGCAAACTGCACAGTACAAAAGCCTACAAAGGATCTGTCATCTGCTTTCCAACAAGTAGAGGAGACAATAATGGACAGTTACCCACTCTGCAAGAAAATAGGTTTAAGCCTATGTGTGGACACAGACAAACCAAAAGTTAAACTAGACATTTGTGCATTGACACGGGGGGTTATGAAGGAAATAACTAGTTTTGCCAAAAGATTGTGTGGAACAAAACATAAACTAATTAATGATGTTCTTGAACACAACTTTAACTTTGGCAAGCTTAGCCAAGATTTAAATCCTGCACTGCTTTTCCACAGAATGGTAGCACTTCATAACAAAGGGCCCACATGGTTCAGTGATGTTTTTGTTGTTTATCCATGGCCACACCGAGATCCTAGAGATGTGAGTAAACAGACAGAGGCATCTGCTGCGCAGAAAAATGAAAGGAAGGAAACAACAAAAAAAAGAAAGCTGGCACTGCAAACAAGGAAGGAAGAAGCCAAGATAATGAGTGAATCTATGGTTGCCACAAAGGCAAAGAAAGATAAGAAAAATACTGGAGACTGCTATCCCATTTGCACAGAGATTGGTCTGGGCTTAGAGTTAGAAAACCCAACAAGTTCTGACATCCATACTGAATCAGAATCAAGTTATCTAGGTGTACGTGGGCCCTTCCTCATCACTACTGATTGTTCATCCAGTTTACCAATTGTAAACTCAAATGTAAACCCAACATTTGCAAGTCAGCCTGATGAAAGAGGACTGTGTGGAGATGAAAAGAAAACAGAGATTCCAAGAAATGTGCCATACAAATGTGATATGAAAGAAGAGGAAATGGAAGTGGAGAGCAACATGTGGAAGTTGCGTGCGAACCGTGTCAAACAAATCCTTTTCTCACTTGACAAAGAGTACTGTGCATTCACCAGATCTAAAACATTTGGCCTTGAATTCAATGTTGGATTTGTCCAAAAGAAAAACTTCAGTGTTGACTCTTTGAATAATTCTGTTCTGCTTGAAATTGCAAAATTTTCCATAGCAATGAATTCATCCCAACAGGATTTCATCATGGAGATTCTTGAGTACAACTTTGACTTTGGCCTGTGGAGCGAACACCATAGGAAAACCTTTGCATGTGAGGTTATGAATAGAGTAAGACAGCTTAAAAGTAGTGATGATGCAGTCAAACTTTCAAAAGAGGTTTTTGAACTTCCTGATCCTATGTCATCAGTCAACATGGCCAGTCAGAACATGGGCAGCGTCAACCCTGAAGTCAGGCGCATATCAAGAACAACAGAGTGTGATATTGCTCCTTCGTGTCCTCCTGATTTACAAGCTGAAACTAAAGAACACAGGGTGGCCCTTTATCCCTTCTGCAAGGACATTGGTCTGAAGCTAAATGTTATCGGCAGTCAACCAAATAAAAAACTTGAGATCAACAAATTGACCAATGGGGCAATGACTGAGGTGACAAACTTTGCAGAAAAGTTGTGTGGAACATTTGATCAGATTTGTCTTGATATCCTCAGACACAACTTTGATCTTGATTGGCAAAATGGAGACTCTGACCTTGCTAAAACTATTCTTGCCAGAATTCCTGTTATAATGGAACAAAAACATCTATCAAATCTAACAGGAGCCAAGAAAATAAAGCACACAGTAAAAGATTTCTCAGTGATGGTGATGGATTGCCAGAACAACCCAACTTTAGATGCATGTAGCACTGGCTCTTCCCAGGCTCCAATCATAGACCAAAATGTAGGGAGTTCCACTGACAATGAACAAGAAAATGAGCTCAATTTAGGACTGTGGAAATTGCGGACTAATCAAATTCAGCAGATCCTCTCAGTGCCTCATGGAGAACATTGCCTATTTTATTATTATTCCAGATGCAAGAAATTGGGCATTGATTTCAATGTGGGATCTGGAGTAAAACAAAACCTTGATCCAAAATTACTGACCAATGGCATCATGGTTGAGATTAACACTTTTTCTACAGCAATGCAATCAGCCCAGAAGGATTTCATCACAGAGATATTGGAGTACAATTTTCATCTATATTTGAAAAATGAGGTCTGTCGCAATGTCTTTGCACAGCAAGTTCTGGAGAAAATAAGAGCATCTGCTTTAAAATTTAACAAATCCAGTATCATGAAAATGCCCTTTGAGCTCCCTGACTCAAAATGCATAGAAGAAGTTACCTATCAGAAAACTAAATATTGCCCCAAATGTTATCAAGACAGAAATTCTAAGCTTCATCAGGATGAATCTGACCCTGACCACGTGTTTCATCCTCGTCCACATGTCATGACTGACACAGTCTCTACTGAAGCAAACTGCACAGCACAAAAGCCTACAAAGGATCTGTTTTCTACTTTCCAAAAAGCAGAGGACACAATAATGGACAGTTACCCACTCTGCAAGAAAGTAGGTTTAAGCCTGTATGTGGACCAAGACAAACCAAAAGACAAACTCGACCCCCGTGTATTGACACGTGGTATGATGAAGGAAGTGGCTCATTTTTCCAAAAGATTGTGTGGAACAAAAAATAAGCTCATTAATGATGTTCTTGAACACAACTTTAACATTGGCATGCAGAGCCAAGATATAAATCCTGCAGTACTGTTCCACAAAATTGTACTACATAATAAAGGGCCCACGTGGTTTAGTGAAGTTTTTGTTATTCAGCCATGTCCTCACAGAGATACTAGAGATGTGAGAAAAGTGAAAGAGGCACCTTCGATGCAGAAAAATGAAAGGAAGGAAACGACCAAAAAAAGAAAGCTGGCATTGCAAACAAAGAAGGAAGAAGCCACACTGTCGAGTGAACATATGGGAGCCGTAAAATCAAAGAAAAATACCCAGTGTAATGGAGACCGCTTTCCAGTGTGCTCAGAGATAGGTCTGAACCTAGATGTGTCATCAAAATCAGGAGACAAAGAAAAACTGGACTTAAAGCTTTTGACTAGAGCTGCAGTGATGGAGATCTATCGGTATCTAGGTAAGAAAGTAGGACACTATTTCCCAGACTCTCTGTATGACATCCTTGACTATAACTTTGATATAAGCTCACAGAATTACAGGCGGTGGGAATTTTCCATAGCTACTGCATCCAAAGTCAAATCTATGGGCAAACAGTACCGTAAAAATTTGCACAGAGCAAAGGAGGTCTTCAAATTGCCATTTGTTTTTCAACACAAGGCATCAAAAAGATCGGGACAAGAGAGACAAAATATGAAAAGTGCGATATCTTCTCTGAAAGAAACAGATATGACAACAAATGGAGAAGGTAGAGTTGTTCAGCAATTGAGATACCTTTCAGACGTCAATCATACCCATCTTCTTGATGTCAAAACCAATAAGGAACTTTGGCTTGATGAGAAAGACACAAAGTCCCAAACAGATCCTGGGACAATAGTGCAAATGACTGGGAATCCAGTGAGTGGAAATTGTGACAGTCTTCTTCAGGGAAACATACAGATTAAAGAGGAGGAAGATGATTCAAATTATGGCACTATGAAACCAGTCACCGAGGAAATAGTTAAACCTGGAGGATCCCTTGGATATACTTTGTTAACCATATGTCCAAAATCTGAAAGTCGTATAAAAACAGAATCAGAAACAGAGGATGCCCAGTATTACAACCTGGTTGAACCACAAATATCTGAAGGATATGCTATGCTAGCTGTAGGTAAGGAAACTGAGAGCACTGTTAAAACTGAACCAGACACTGAGGAAATAGGTAAACCTGTAGGATCCATTGGATATACTTCAGTAACCATATGTCCAAAATCTGAAAGCCACATAAAAACAGAATCAGAAACAGAGGATGCCCACCATTACAACCTGGCTGAACCACAAGTATCTGAAGGATATGCTATGCTAGCTGTATGTACAAAGAGTGTGAAAACAGAATCAGACACTGAGGATGTCAAGTATGAAGTCCCGGTTGCAGTAGCAGAATCCGGGGCATACCCCATGATAACCACATGTCAGGACACTGAGAGTATATCAATTAAAGAGGAGCAAGAAAATGTGCCAGTGGAGTCATACCATTATGGAGTTGTTCAAGTTCAAGTTCAAACACAAAGTGAAGTCAACATCAAACAGGAATGGGATCATTCGTGATCTAAATGATGGTTCACACAAAAGACAGGTGTTTTACATTAAACATATTAATGGTGTTGCCTGTATTTGCTAGTAAAACTGTATTCTGTCAGAGAATGCATTTGATAACTTAATTCAAGGCTGCAAAAATGTATACTTGTAAATTTTGTTTGCTTTTGAATCAGACTCAAAAATGGAGGTGTGTGTTCAAAGCCTCGAAAGGTGTATGCTTTTTTATTTTTACAGAGACAGTGTACTTTAAGGAACATTTTTTGTAAATGCAACAGTTATCCAAAGGCTAATTTTCATTAGTAGTTCCTTGCCAGGTGTTACATGGCCTCCCTTAAAATTAAATGTTTCAAAGCAACCCATAAATGTTTATTTGCTACAACTCATGTCAATTTAAACTCCTTATTCTTCTTTTTTCATTCTGTGTTCTGATATAGCTACAATAATATGTAAGAAGTTCATACAAATTTGTATCAGCAAATCAGCATCCTTTAAGTGGTCCTTTTTCACCAAATAGTTTCTTTGTTTTTATTTTTTATTTTTTCATGTTGTTTATTTGTACCTTTTTTTTTTCTTATTCATGGTCATTTACATTGTATGTTTATATTTTTCTGATTGTTGTTACAAAAAGGAATTGCTGCATTCTGTTGAAAACCACAAGATGTGAATTACAAATAAGTGATCTTTTTTTTTTTTAACCTGTGATCTAAATCTCTAAAGATGAGTATATCTGTGCTTCAAATAATTTCAATTTTCACTGCATAAGACACTATAAAAAAGAAAGTGACCTGGATCTTGATGGACTATTTTATTTTTTATTGCCATTTTTTACTACATTTTATATAAAGTATTTGAAAGCATCTTTTCTCCTCCTGTGTTTTCTGCTATATATAAATATAAATATTTAAGGGGTAATATCATCTTGTGAGCCCTGTATACGCAATGATATATTCAATTCTACAAAGTGGAAATTATGATTTACTTACAATATGGAATATGGACACTATGGAAGAGTACTTCGTTCAGAAAGCACAAGATAAGCAGCATTGTAACAAATTGTCATGAAAATAGGAGCTTCAATGTTGCTTAAGATTGGACAGATGTCTTCACGAATTTGATAATATATATATATATATGTTTGTGTGTATGTATACCTTTTCATATTTTTTAAAATTTTTATTGGTATGCAATCTCTCAGAGGTTTGCTATCAAGGCAAATGGTCAGAGATGATCTCTTGTTAGAAATTCACATTATGCTTTTAGGATTAGAAAGGATGGTTACAAGTGCAATGTTGTATGGTCCCTGCCCATTTGGGTATTAGAGGTAATGAACAAGCAGATAAATTGGCTAAGATGGCTCTTAAAGGACATAATGAAGCAATTATAGTAGGTTATGGTATTAGAACAGCCATAATCAGCACCTGGCAGATGGAATGGGATAAATACAATAAAAGGAGACATTACTATAATATACAAAAGACAGTTCATGTTCAACAGTTTAAAGGAAGATATTGTTTCCACAGGGAGGAGGTAATCATAACACAACTAAGGCTTTGGCATGCAGGGTTTAAATCCACGTTATATGTTATGGGGAAAAGTCAAACAAATCTTTGTCAGTGGTGCAACGCTCTGGAAGATAGTTTATGGAACATATAATCATACATTGTTGTAATTCAGAGAATGACAGATTAAGAAACAGTACTTGAGGCAGGGGAGATATGGAGTTTAAAATCATTATGGAGCACAGGAAGAATTTCAGGGAAATCAGAAGGGGATTGGTAGATTATATAATACAGGCAGGATTCAGAAAATAGGGTGTAAGTACCACTATAACAATTAGTGATGATGATCTAATGCCATGACTCTATACACCCCAACACAGTATGTGGCGGTATGCACCTCTAAAGCTGGTTTGCAATCCGCCAAGAAACACATAGAAGAAGAAAAAGAACTCCCCGCGCTTTAGTTTCAATACTTCCTGCTAGGGTTTGCTCTTTAACTACTTCCTGCTAGAGTTTTGGATTATTTCTCAGATGAGAGATTTCAGTCGCAGTTTAAAGACAAGAGATTGTTGCAAAATCTGCGTGTTGTGATTACAAGTGGAAACAACGGCTGTGCATTATTTGGTAAGTCTGCCCTCTTTCATCCTATTTCGATTTTAGCGAAGCATAGGGATTGAGCCTCTCTCTATACAGTTGACTGTATAGTAGCAACCCCAGAGAGGGGTGGGGGTATTGAAGTGGTTCCACCTGACTACGGTGTAGTGTTGTAACTGTTGTTGCTGTTTAGTAAGTTACAGGCTGCCGTGTTAAAGAAGAAAGGGGTTAGCCGTTACACCTTTGTTACAGTGGTATAGAGATTTTATTAGCTTTTCATGTCACTAGACCAAGTTCAGTATTGGCCTATTATTCCTGTGCTTGAGAGAAAAAGGGGACAATGTGAAATTTAAAGGGTGATAAATTGAAGATGGCGATTATCCAGGGGGGCGGGGCAGTCCACATGCTGATAATGATATTGTTTTGTTCGTGTTTGGCACGTTTCAAACTAGCGACTCAGTATTGTTTTGAATGTGTATTTTAAATATTAAACTCTATTGCAACCAATTTTAAGACTGTCTCATTCACCGCGTGGGAAACAGTCCTGGAAGCTCTTACAGAAAACCTACCTGCAGTAGGTTCAGTTGGGACGGTCCCAGTTTGAAGAAGCAGCTGGGAGCATCAGCACAGAAGCTGAGTGATGTACTGCTATGAATGGGGACATTTGCAAAAACATGTTTCAGCCACTAAAAACAAAAACCACACAGAAAAAAGCTGTTATCAGTTTAAGTGCACGCTTTATTTTCAATGTTTTCACTGCTTTAACTTGCCGTCAAACAGTCCTTTGGAACTATAGTTTGTGAACCATTTAACTACTGTTGAGTTTGTCACCTAAACTCCTGTGTTGGTTTGATGAAGGAAACAGGACAATCATTCATGTTCAAATCCCAGCATTTATTAAAGCTAACAGCAATATAGCATTAGAAAAAGGAGATCGTTACAGAGCTCTGGGCCAAACTATCTCTCCCTGACAACAACATGCAGTTGTGCCAGTTCACGAAGTCTGACACTCTACCCTTTTCCTGACCCAGTCTTTCATATTCTTACACAGAAAAAAATAATATAATGTGGGTTGAGTCTCTGCTTATCGGTCCATGCCGCTGTCTTCGTTGTTTTGCTCCCCCACGTGTTATCTCACTCCCCTACGCGGGGCAGCTCTCGTGCCGGTGGATCTTTGAGAGATTCACACACACAGAGACAATACCCTACTCTATTCCTCGTTTTTTGTCTTACTTCTGTTCCGGGATGTCTACCATATAAGGAGTTATTTTTTCTAGGGTGGCCTTCAAACAATATCATAAGTTCAGTCTTCTGTAACGTTGCACAGCAAGTTTTATAAAAAGTCACTTAGTTATAAGCATATTATGATTACATCGACAATGCACACATTGTTTTATTAAAAGCAAACAACAGATTAATATAAAATCCTCTACACTACCATATTACTAAGGTGATAACTACTACTAATCTACCACTCCTAAGGGTCTCACATCTGACTTGTCATATTGCTGCAGCAAATTGTAGTTGGTGTGTAGTGGGTATTTTTACTGCAACAGCCTTGTGGCATGTTGCAACAGTTTGCAATTCCACACTCAAAAACAAATGTCATCAAGCAACTCAGGTGGTTTTGTTCTGTTTGATGGGTTTATGCTTCTTGGAAGTATTTTCAGGACAAAGGAACCAACCAGACAGCCCTGTCTGGTGGTTTGAAAATGTACATCTGGTTAGCTGCTGTTAGAGTTTTCCAATGGGATCTTCCAAGACTGTCTCCCACACAGTGTATGAAATGGTCACAAATGGGGCTACTGCTGTTCTCAGTCTTTGTTGAGGGCTATGGAAACAATTCATGCATGAACTGACAAATATCAAACTTGTTTCATTCAGGGTAACACTGAACCAGAAGAATTCATCCCATTACTCATTGGATGGATATCCAACTAGGATGCAATTATAAAGCGTGGGCCAGAGATGTTGGAGCAAGTCACAGTTAAGCTGATCACATTTTACAAGGTAAACTCAACACAGTATATTTGCTCAGTTTTTGATATTACATTCAACTCTCAGGGGTAAGCAAAGATAATTGGTTAAGGTAAGTTAGTATCAGGTTTAATAATCATGAGACACGACTCTTTGAGATACGGTTAGGTGCAGCTTCAGGTACGAGGAAATACATATTGACAGGGTAACAGACTTCACTTCCTCTAGAATCTACTGCCAAGCCTAAGAATGCCAACCATTTGCTCATCTGAAATGAAATTCATGTAACTCAAGGTTCTCAATGGAACCTGTAATGTTTTGGGATACATGTAGTACTGGCTCTTCCCAGGCTCCAACCATAGACCTAAATGTAGGGAGTTCCACTGACAATGAACAAGAAAACGAGCTCAATTTAAGGCTGTGAAAATTGCAGGCTTATCAAATAAAAAAAATCCTTTCAGTGCCTCATGGAGAACATTGCCCACTTTATTCTTATCCCAGATGCAGGAAATTAGGCATTGATTTCAATGTGGGATCTGGAGTGAAACAAAATCTTGATCCAAAACTACTGACCAATGGCATTATGGTTGAAGTTAACACTGTTGCTACAGCACTGCAATCAGCCCAGAAGGATTTCATCACAGAGATACTGGAGCACAATTTTCACCTGACTTTTAACGATGAAATCTGTCGCAGTGTCTTAGCACAGCAAGTTCTGGACAAAATGACGTATGGCTTTAAATTGAACAAATTCAGTATTTTGAAAATGCCCTTTGAACTCCCTGACTCAAGAAACATAGAAGAATCTCGTTATACAAAAACTAAATATTGCCCCAAATGTTATCAAGATGGAAATTATACACTTCAGGATGAATCTGACCATCTGACCATGTGCTTCTGCAAAAAATAAGATTGTGTGTTTGTGGAAGATTGTGTTCACTTTTGAACCAGGCTCAAAAAATGTAGGTGTGTTCAAAGCCTGAAAAGTTTAATCTCTTTTATTTTTACGAGGACGGTGTATATTAAGCAACATTTATGTAAAGGCTGCTTTTCATTTGAGTTCCTTGCCAGGTTTCATATGGCCTCCTTTAAAATGAAATGATTCAGAGCAACCCATAAAGGTTTACCTGCTACATTTGTTATTATTTTAAGTTTTTTTTCTTCTGTGTCTAGATGTAACTACAATAATTTGTAAGTTCATACAAATTTGTATCAGCAAATCAGCATCCTCTGAGTGCCTTATCACTTTTTTCCTTTTCTTTTTCATTTTTTTAAAAATATTTTTTGTCCTTTATTTTTATTACCTTTTCTGACTTATTCATGGTCATTTACATTGTGTGTTTTGTGTTTTTCAGATTTTGTTTCAAAAAGGAATAGCTGCTTACTCATCAAAATAAGTGATCATTTCCTTAATCTGTGCTGTAAATCTTTAAAGATGAGTATATCTGTGCTATAATTTTTATACACTGTATAAGACACTAATAAAAGGAAAGTGACTTGGATCTTGATGGACTATTGTATTTCTGTTGCTGTTTTGCAACATTTTATATAAATCATTTGAAAGTATATTTTCTCCTGCTGTGTTTTCTGCTCAAGAATTTCTTAAAATGGAAATAAAAATATGCAATATAAATATTTGTTTAAAGGGTTAGGGTATATATGATATAATATTTAATTCTAGAGATATATAAGTGGAAATTGTGATGTTGATAATGAGATTTTTTTTTATTTAAAATTTCTTCTCTAGCATAAGATATGCTGTGACAACATAGTAGAGAACTTTGTTTGGCAAAGAGAAGAGAAGTGGCATTAACAGTCATTGTAACATGCAGATATTGTATTGGAAATATGAACATTCAAGTGTGCTTACCATCTGATAGATGGATGTCCTCTCTATATCTCTCATGCTTTTTTATATAGATATCAACATAGATTTCAATATAGAATTAGTCAACAGCACATGTAATGATAGAGGAGGAATGCAGATTTATATTAAAATGTAATTTTTTTAATATCAATGTTATAACCTTGACAGTGAGTGATGGGGACGTCTGCTTGTAACTTAGATGCTCTTTACTTGGATAGGGAATGTGCAGTAGGGGCAATAGTTTCCACAATATTAATTAATACCACTCAACTAAAATCATATCACTATGTGTCATACTTACTGAGTAGGTTTAGCTTAATCT
This sequence comes from Seriola lalandi dorsalis, assembly GCF_002814215.2. Taxonomy (NCBI): domain Eukaryota; kingdom Metazoa; phylum Chordata; class Actinopteri; order Carangiformes; family Carangidae; genus Seriola; species Seriola lalandi. The sequence continues at coordinate 244,876 of NW_019525453.1, forward strand.
GAACCAACAGGTTACCAGTTCATTAGCAAAGTCTTTTTTTTATATATATATTAGTTAAGATCTTTTACATTTCACTTTTATTTTGACGGTTTAATATTACTTCCGGTTCATCCTCTTGATTTCAGCCATCTGTAGTCTTTAATTCACAAGGGAAAGCCAATAGTGGAAATGACAGCAATCGAAAAAAAGGACGCGTTTTTCACACTTTGTTTGACTCAATATTCAATGTTCATGGACACTGAAACAACGTCTTTTATCATTTTTTTGATTTTGATTTAAAATGTAAAAGGACTTATGTGGCACCTTTCCATTTTTTTCATGATTACGACATCCTCATCCCGATCTTGTAATTTCAAGGTCTTTTTCAGATTCCTATGTAGCAAGCACATTGTAATTATTTTTTTCACTTGAGACCATAAAAACTCACGTATTTGTTTTTAAGGATATATATAGGTGTACGATGCCAAGCTGGAAATGTGAGGAAAAGGTCACTCATGAAATTCTATAATTATTAAAACCTTATTTCAAATGCTGATTGGTAGGCATTGAAATCTAATACTTGACGGATCGCTTCTTGTACACTTTTATTTTGAAGTCCCCGTGCTTTACTCTCAGTACTTCCTGCTAGGCTTTGCTCTTCACTATTTCCGGCTAGAACTTTGGATCGTGTCTCACAGTCCAGAGATTTTAGTCGCAGTTTAATGACAAGGCATTGTTGTAAAAACCTCGTGTGGTGATTACAAGTGAGAACAACGGCTGTGCATCATTTGGTAAGTCTGTCCCCGTCTCTTTCGTCCTGTTTCGATCATGGCGGAGATTGAGCCTCTGTCTAAAGAAGTCGACTGTATAGTAGCGACCGGAGAGAGGGGTGGGAGGTATCGTGGTTGGACCTGAGTCTACGGAGTAGTAACAATGCTGTTCGACTGTTGTTGTTTTGTAAGTTACAGGCTGCCGTGTTAAACAAGAAAGAAGTTAAGCGTTGCACCATTGTTACAGTGCATGTAAACATTTTCATGTCACTAGACTAAGTTCATCATTAGCCTACTTCTCATTATTGCAGTGCTTGAGAGTAAAGGGGGGGGGGGGGCAATGTGGAATTTAAAGGGTGATAAATGGAAGATGACGTTCATTCCGGGGTGGGGGGGTGTATAGGCAATGGTAAAGTTTTTTTCGTGTTTTTAAACGTAATTTTGTTATTTCTTCTAAATAAACATTGGCGACCAAATACTCTTTAAATGTGTATTTTAAACATTAGATTCCGCTGCTGTTTTAACCCATTTCAAGACTGCCTCATTCACTGCGCGGGAAAACAGTCCTGGACAGTCCCACAGAAAAGCGCTAGAAAACCAAAAGTATATTAGCAAAACCAACGGGTTGTACTTGTCTTTTAAGTTTTTCATCTTGCAAAACCAAAAAATACTGTCTGAAAACACTCTGGATATATATTTATCACCTTTGTGTGATTTGTCCAAGTATGTTTCTGCTGTTCCGTCTTGTTTGCTAATTGTGGTGCACTAAGCCCTAATGGGCTCATTACTTCCTCCTGAGGCCGAAGGCTGCAGATTCCAGGACCCTACTTTTTTAGCGCCGCCTAGCGAGTGCAAGTACTGGAAGCTGATACCAGAACTGCAGTTGCAGGATCGTATTTGTAGGATCCTATCTTATACCTGGCGCAAAGCGCAACTCAGGTGTCTTTGCTAGTTTCTGACTGATGCAGTTGTCCTTTACCTGTTCAGTTCCCAAGTTGTTTAAATAGCAAATCCATGGGCGTGTTGGTCTCAAAAGGAGGAACGGTCAGGCGCATTGATGTTGATGCATTCATTAATGCCGCTGAAAGCGATTGGCCAGCAAAAACCTGGCCTGAAGTCGCTGGTATTTTAAGGGTGCATACGTTCAGCCGGTTATGCACAAGCAGAGTGTGCTGAAAACGTGCTTCTGATAAGTCAAGTGGAACATTAGAATACAGCCCACAGAAAGACTTTTTTTTTTTTATATATTGTGTGTTCACAAAGAGAAGAGACATCCATGACATGAAGCTCTGCAGAGAAGCGATCATGCTAACGGCCGGGTAAATGTGCCACAGTGTTAACCATTCATTCTCTAAATTTGTCCACAGTTTCTTAATCACCCGAAGATTCATTCACACCTCACACCATATTATATAAAATATCTTTACTGCAGTGATTTGTGCCATTACTTCTTTTCAGAGATGGGAGCAGCGCACTGATTCATTCAGCCTATTCTTTGCCTAACAGGCCGCACATAATAAGCAGGCAAAATTGGTTTATTGCAGGGCATATATGAAGAGGATTTATGCATGATATTGAGACAGTGGTATGAAAAACAGCGCTGTTAATGGTGCGCGGTGTTGATTTCGTTTTGTGTCCCACTTACTTTGATGTCTTCAATAATTATTTGACTTAAGTAAACTTGCAGAAATAGGCCTTAGTCTACAATTTATGATATTGAATTGTGTTCAAAGGGTGTGTTTGAATGATGTTATTTGACTTTTCCTTACCTTTCAAAGGTCAAACCCCAGATCGTAAAATTGGTAGATGAGCTTAATCTGTGTCCATGAAATCACTTCATATAGGTTATACAGTACCTCTGTTGTGATTGGATGAAATTGTGCACTTGATGGACTTGACATGAGGTGATTATTAAAAGATTATCTTTTTTTCCCTGATAAACCGGAAAGCCACGTGCAGTGCACGAGTGGTGTTATTTTTGCTCTCAGGCTTACTTGTGAAGGAAGGATGGCAACATCAGTGTTACTTATAACTGGTTGATTATCCAGCCATATTGGTACTCACACAAAACATTGTCCAAATCTCATGAGGCTTGACTACATCGACACATTGTGCCAGCTTGAGGATGTTAGATCTCCCTTCTTTAAAAAACAAGGGAACAGTAATAATAATGCTCTTTCTTATCAGAACAGACCGGTCACTCTATTGTACACCTTTATGAACATTTACTGGACCCTTCCTAAACATACAATGTGCCCGTAGGTGTAAACCTAACTATAAATATTCTTTAAGTTGTCAAAATTACTGCTGTGCATTTCAAACCTGAGCCAAGAAGGTAGACAATGTCTTTTCCTTTACAAAAGATGACTTGTCTCAGTGGTGCATTTACCTCAGAGAGCCATGGTGCGAACCTGGCTTTGCTGCTCTTCCATAAGTGGTGTGCTTATATATAGGTGGCTTTAAGATGGTGTTTTGGAACAGTGTGTTGCATATGTTTTCAGGGAGGGCATTTACTGTTGCTTTCATTTGTGTTTTCAATTATGGAGGCCATCAATGTTCATCTCCTCCTGCTCCTCATCTGCATCTATCTCCCTGATAGTGTGCACAGTTCTCCTATGAGATTTTGTCTGTGCTAGAAATTTATTTTGCATGCTTTTGCAAAATGAGATTTTTGCATTTCAGGCATTGTTTTGCTTTTGTGTACCCCACATCGGCTGCTTTCGTTGTTTGCTGCATTAAACTCTCTTTGCATAGCAGGCTGAATGCTATTCTGACATCTTGCTTCTGGTCTTTTGCTTACTGAGTGCACGGCATAATGGCTGTTGTGGTTTCTGTGCCCACTATTTCTATTAGCTGTGCCTGTGCTCATGTGAGCTAGCAATGTCCATGGCCTTGTCTAGTGTCAGCTCTGCATCCTAGCTGATCAGCGTCTCACCCGCATGTGGAGAGTTAGCAGAAAACACAATGCAGCCTCTTAACATTTAGTCACCGTTTGGGTATCCAGTCTGTTAATAACAGCTTTAGTCCTATTGCTTTGCATTTTCTTGTGGAAAAGATATCTGGCATATATATATAGGGTTGGACTTGGGTTTCGGGTATTCTGTGCGGTAATTATAGTATTCCATAGCATCTTACCTTCATCTGAAAATGGCAGACTCTTCTTCCCTCAGCTCCTCTTCCCCATAGATGAAAGATCAAGGCAATGGGCAATAAACTAATCGGTAGCCTGTAGTATACAGTATGAAATAATAGTTAAAGTATAAAAATAACCGGAACGTACTATTGATACTAATTTACGAATATCCCTGCTGCCATAACTTAGTAGTTTAATGTTGCTAATATATAGCATAGCTCTTGATTATAAGATCCGGCAATATTATATTCCTGTAGTAACCTATGGGTGCAGTCTCAGGACCACGGTTGTGTATTCATAAGGATAAAAATGATAAAGTAAATAGTTGGCTACTCTTAATATATTTATCCCAGCTGCTTTACTCATACTTTGATTGTCGTCCACCGTCTTACTGGAATATGGCCCTGTTGTTCAATTCCTTTGGTGGCTACTCACTAGATGTAGGTGGAGTCAAATGTCAGCTGACTCTGGGTGTTACAATCACATCTGTTTTGCTGCCCTTAAAGTGATAGTTGGGGTTGTTTGACATGGGGTTGTGGGAGATACTCATCTATAGTCAGTCTGTTGGGAGCACCAGCACAGAAGCTCAGTGATGTACTGCTGTGGATGGAGCCATTCGCAAAAACATGTTTTAGCTACTTAACAAATCCCACAGAAAAAAGCTAATATCAGCTAAAACAAGTGAACGCTGTATTTTGAATGTTTTTCCCCGCTTTGTCTTGCCGTCAAACAGTCCTTTCCTTTGGAAGTCTGTGAAACATTGAACGACCATATTGTTAAGCAATTATAAGGTGATTACTACTGTTAAGGCGCTCACACCCGACCCTGTCCTACTGCTGTAGCGAGTGGTAGTTGGTTGTAGCGGGTATTTTTACTCCAACACATGCAAGAGGCAACAATGAGTAGTATTTTTTGTATTTACAAGAGAGAGGCCAAAGAAACTGGGCTATCAAGTTGGTTTCAAATGTACATCTGGTTAGCTGCCCCACATCTGTTAGTTTTCCAATAGGAGCTTCCAAGATGGTCGCGCACATAGTGTATAACACAGTCACGAATGGGGCTACTGCTGTTCTCAGTCTTTTTTGAGTGCTGTGGAAACAATTCATGCATGAACTGACAAATATCAAACTTGATTCATTCAGGGTGACACTGAACGAGCACAATCCCATTACCGATTGGATGGATGTCCAACTAGGATGCCAATATGAAGTGTGGGCCAGAGATGTTGGAGCAAGTCATAGTTAAGCTGATTACACTTTACAAGGTACGTAGCATGCTCAACACGGTATATTTGCTCAGTGTTTAATATTACATTCCAACTCTCATGAGTAAACAAAGATAATTGAATAAGGTGAGTTAGTGTCAGGTTTAATAATCATGAGACACTTTGAGACTGTTTGAGAGATAAGGTTAGGTGCAGCTTCAGGTAAGAGGGAATACATACTGACAGGGTAACAGACTTCACTTCCTCTAGAATCTACTGCCAAGCCTAAGAACGCCAACCATTTGCTCATCTGAAATGAATTTCATGTATTCTCGACTTGGCTTATCTCCTTTAACTTAGTTTTTCATGTATGTAATTAGAGAGACAGACCATTGACCAATTGATTGCCAAGAACACGTTAAGATGTCATCACAAGTAACCGGAGTACTTAAGTGATGACTTTTTTTCTATTTAATCAGTAGTCCAAAAACTCAAAGGTATCGGATTAACAATAAGAAAGAGACAATCTCGAAAATCCTCTTATTTGAAAAGCTATAACTCTAAATTATATGTTATTTTAGTCTTATAAATTTGATATTAATACATTTACAATGTGTATAACTTACAGTTAAGATATGGTGTCTATCATTTATAAGTTTCCCCCCTCAACTACATACAGGCAAGGAAGCCATAGAAGATCAAAAAGATCGCTGAGGATGGACAACAGGGACACTGGCAGTCTGAAAGACAATAAAAAGATGGATGCCAATACACTATGGCAGTGGCGCATTAAGCATGTAAAGAAGTACTCAAGACACCCAGAACCATTCCATTACAGCAATAAAATGGGACTAGATTTTAATGTTGGATCCAACACACAGAAAAAATTGGATTCACATTCACTGACAAATGGTGTCATGCTGGAGGTCTGTGACTTTGCTGAAACAGTAAAGAGGAATAAATGGCATTTTATCACAAATATTCTGGAGAACAATTTTGATCTTGGATTGAAAAGCGAGCAACAGCGGATTGAGTTTACTTCTCAACTTCTGCACAAAGTCAGACACCTGATACGAAAACCCCCTGAAGATAAACATGAAGCTTTTACTCTCTTTGACACGTCATCTGAGCGCGAATGTACCAGCAAAGACAAAAGTAGACTGAACATGGCATCTACAGAATATAAGACTGACTGTTTCCTGGTGGACATGGATGAAAGTGATCATAAGGACAAATTGAAGTGTTCACTATCACCATCTAAAGACTATATGAAGATGGAAGAGATGGATGGACCACGTGCTGATGACAGTGATGATGTTGATGAATTAGAGTGTTCAGAGCCTCAGTCAACAGAAGAACTGAAAGAGGATGATGTTCCGCCCTCGTTCCCTTGCTGTGAGGAAATTGGTCTGAACCTTGATGTTGAGTCAAAACAAAGTCTAGATCCAGGTTTATTGACAAAGGGCATGATGTTAGAACTAGTACAGTTCACAAGAACACTGACTGCATCCAACAGATCTATTGTTCTCAGTGTGTTGGAGCATAATTTTGAACTTGATCTTAAACGTCAACAGGAAAAAACTCAGGTTTGGTTCACAATATTACAACTTCAGAAAAGGAAGAAGCAACTTCTTACCACTGGAACCAAAATCAGTCCTGAGTTTAAAAGTGAGCCATTTTCCTTTCAGACAAATCCCCTTGAAAAAGGATCAGCTCTGTCCAATGTGGGAGCCCCACTGTACCAATTTAAAGAAGTGAGCAAAAGAAGGCAGTCTGATTTAAAAAGTAAACGGGAAAAAAGAGCTCTTTCAACAACTAGAGAACATGTCACCAAACGACGCAGAACAGAACAGGCTGAACAGGAAGAGACAAACACACTGTCTCATCATACTGATTTATGTAATCGTCGAACAGTGGAGAGTGACCACAACTACATGTGTCCTTTAGACTCAGATGAAGCCACAGATTCAGAAAATGATGAAAATGAAGATGACTTAAAAAACCCAACAAGTTCTGACATCCATAGTGAATCAGAATCAAGCTGTGTGGATACACATGAACCTTTCCTCACCACCACAGATGGTTCATCCAGTTTACCAAATTTAAACCCAAACGTGAACCCAATATTTGCAAGTCAGCCTAATGAAAGAGGACAGTATGGAGATGAAGAGAAGACAGAGATTCCAAAAATTGTGCCATACAAATGTGACATGGAAGAAAAGGAAATGGAAACGGAGAGCAATATGTGGAAGCTGCGTGTGAACCGTGTACAACAAATCCTCTCCTTGTTAGACAAAGCATTCACAAAGTCCAAGTCATTTGGCCTGGAATTCAATGTTGGATTTGGTCCAAAGCAAAACGTAAGTGTTGACTCTTTAACTACTTCAGTTCTGCTTGAAATTGCAAAATTTGCCTTAGCAATTAATTCATCCCAGCAGGATTTCATCATGGAGATCCTTGAGTACAACTTTGACTTTGGCCTTTGGAGTGAAAACCATAGGAAAACCTTTGCATGTGAGCTTATGAATAGAGTAAGACAGCTTAGAAATAGTGATGATGCAGTCAAATTTTCAAAAGAGGTTTTTGAACTTCCCGGCGTTGTATCATCCGTTAACATGACCAGGCAGAGCATGGGCAGCGTCAACCCTGAAGTCAGCAGCATATCGAGAACAACAGAGTGTGATGTTGCTCCCATGTGTCCTCCTGATTTACAAGCTGAAAACAAAGAACACAGGGTGGACATCTATCCCTTCTGCAAAGACATTGGTCTGAAGCTAAATGTAATCTGCAGTCAACCAAATAAAAAACTTCAGATCAACAAATTGACCAATGGGGCAATGACTGAAGTGACAAACTTTGCAGAAAAGTTGTGTGGAACATTTGATCAGATTTGTCTTGACATCCTCAGACACAACTTTGATCTTGATTGGCAAAATGGAGATTCTGACCTTGCTAAAACTATTCTCACTCAAATCCCTATCATAATGGAGCAAAAAAATCTATCAACCTGTATAACAGCCTCCAAGAAAATAAAACACTCAATGAAAGATTTCTCAACAATGGTGATGGATTCCCAGAACAACCCAAATGTAGATACATGTAGTACTAGCTCCTCCCAGACTCAAATCATAGACCAAAATGTAGGGAGTTCCACTGACAATAACCAAGAAAATGAGCTCAATGCAGTACTCTGGAAATTGCGGACTAACCAAATTCAACAGATCCTCTCAGTGCCTCATGTTGAACATTGCCTATTTTATTCTTTTTCCAGATGTAAGAAATTGGGCATTGATTTCAATGTGGGATCTGGAGTAAAACAAAACCTTGATCCAAAATTACTGACCAATGGCATCATGGTTGAAATAAACACTGTTGCTACAGCACTGCAATCAGCCCAAAAGCATTTCATCACAGAGATACTGGAGTACAATTTTCGTCTGAATTTGAACAATGAGCTTTGTCGCAGTGTTTTTGCACAGCAAGTTTTGGACAAATTCAGAACTCTGAGATTAAAAAATAGAAAATCCAGAGTCCTTAAAATTCGTTTTGATCTCCCTGACTCAAGAAGTATAGAAAAATCGTCTTATCCAAAAACTAAATATTGCCACAAATGTTATCAAGACAGAAATTCTAAGCCTCGTCAGGATGAATCTGACCCTGACCACTTGCTGCACCCTCGTCCACATGCCATGACTGACACAGTTTCTACTGAAGAAAACTGCACAGCACAGAAGTCTGCAAAGGCACCTGTTTCTACTTTTCAAGTAGCAGAGGAGAAAATAATGGACAGTTATCCGCTCTGTAAGAAAATAGGTTTAATCCTATGTGTGGACAAAGATAAACCAAAAGATAAAATTGACCCCCGTGTATTGACACGTGGTACTATGATTGAAGTGGCTCATTTTGCTAAAAGATTGTGTGGAACAAAACATAAGCTAATAAATGATGTTCTCGAACACAACTTTAATTTTGGCATGCAGAGCCAAGATATAAATCCTGCACTGCTGTTCCACAGAATGGTGGCACTACATAATAAAGGGCCCACATGGTTCAGTGAAGTTTTTGTTGTTCAGCCATATCCTCACAAAGATCCTGGAGATGCAAGTAAACTGAAAGAGGTATCTGCCATGCAGAAAAGTGAAAGGAAGGAAACAACCAAAAAAAGAAAGCTGGCACTGCAAACAAAGGAACAAGCCCCACTGCCAAGTGGTAATATGGATGTTGTAAAACCAAAGAGACCTCGGGGGATTAGAGGAGAGCGCTTTCCAGTGTGTTCAGAGATAGGTCTTGTTCTAGATGTGACATCACAATCAGGGGACAAAGAAAAACTGGACTTAAGGCTGTTGAGTAGAACGGCAGTGGTGGAGATCTATAGATTTGCAGTCAAGAAAGTAGGACACTATTTCCCAGATATTTTGTATGACATCCTTGACTATAACTTTGATCTAAGCTCACAACACTACAGGCGGTGGGAATTTTCCATAGCTACTGCAACCAAGGTCAAAACCATGGTCAAACGCTACCGGAAAAAACTAGAAAGAGCAGATGAGGTCTTCAAGTTACCATTTGTGTTTGATCCCGAGGCCTCAGAAAGGTACATACAAGAGAGACAAAATGAGAAAAGTGCTGAATCTTCCGTTGAAAAACCTGACAAGACAACAAATGGAGAAGGTAGATTTGTGCGGCAAATCAGATACCATTCAGATGTCAATCGTGTCTATTTCCTTGATGTCAAAACTAATGAGGAACTATTGTTTGAAGAGGAGGACACAAAGTCCCAAACATATCCTGTGACAATAATCCAGATGACTGGGAGTCCAGTGAGTGGCGGTTGTGACAGTGTTCTCCAGGGAAACTTACAGATCAAAGAGGAGGATAATGGTTCACATCATGGCGATATGAAACCAGAACTAGTCACTGAGGAAAAATATCATACAGATTGTGGGGATGTCAAAACGGAGCCAAGCACTTATGATGTCAAGTATTTAGTCCAAGGTAAAGCTGCAGGGTCCCCATCCCCATATACTTTCACCATATGTTCAGACTCTGAAGGCAATATAAAAACAGAATCAAAAACAGAGGATACCCACTATTACATCCTGGCTGAACCACAATTATCACAAGGATATGCTATGCTAACCGTATGTCCAAACACAGAGAGCAGTGTGAAAACAGAATGTGACACTGAGGATGTCAAGTATGAAATCCCAGTTGAAGCAGCAGGATCCCAGGGATACTCCATGGTAACCATATGTCAGGACACTGAGAATACATTGATCAAAGAGGAGCAAAAACATGTGCCAGTCTTCATTGTGGAGATGTTTCAATCACAAAGTGAAGTGGACATCAAGCAGGAGCAAGATTCCTAGTGATGTAAATGATGGTTCACATGCGACTGGTGTTTTACACTAAAAAAATCAGTAAGATTGGATTGGCAATGAAGATTAAAGTTTGAATGGAGTTTTCTTAAATTCTATAAAACTAAGAGAATGCATTTGATGAATCGCTGCAAAGCTGCAGAGCTGCATACTTCATCTAATTATTCAAAGCCTAAAGCTGATTAAATAAAAAGTATTGGCCCAAAAGGGAAAAACTTAACACTTAGCTTTCTTTTTTTCCATCTGTGCTCAGCCATTGTTACAGTAAGATGAAAGAAGTTCATACGAATCTGAATTGGCATCATGTAACACAGAAATCTACTTTTATGGGTGTGAGATTATGTTCTCCTTTCTTTTTGTTCTTACATTTTCATCATATTTATTTAGTGTCATTAGTGTTTTTTATGACCATTCATTGTTATATAAATACTGTTTTGTGTTGATAATTTTTCAAAAAGCATCACTACACACTGACCATAAGACGTTTGGTCATGTCTTGAACTTATGAAACAAATAGGTAAAGATGATTTAACAGTGCTTGTTTATTTTCATACACTTATAATACAGTAAAACAAGGGAAAGGAAAAATACCTAGAACTACTGTATTGTTTATTACTCTAATAGATTCTATATAAAGTTTTGAAAATATCTTTTCTGGTTGTGTGTGTTTTTCTCAGATACCTCAAAAGACTGGTATTATCTTGTCAGCCCTTTTTGGCACAATGAAATGGTGTTTGATTATGATGCATTTGTGTAATTTAAAAGAATTTTCAGAAATGTAATTATTATTTAGTTTTTCAATATTTTTCTATTCAGCTGAACCTTAAAACATGGTGTACTGTAGAGAAAGGCCTATGGATGAATTGTTGCTGTAATACTGAAACTGGGCTGTTGGTGGTGCTCCAGACCAGCAGCTTTCTTGCTCCCTCTGAGGGCAGCAAAGCCGTTTGAGACTCTTTTAACCCATAAACCAGGGAGATGCAAATATATACAGTTAACTGCATCTCAGAGGAATTACATAATTAGCTTATAAGAAAAGAGGAAATGATGCAAATTTTACCCAACAGATTTAAATGTTAAAACTCACATAGACTTTGATTAAAAAAATAATGTACAAAAATGTGCATCCCAGTAATTAATGTGAATGAAGCATATATCGGGTCCAACAGGAATATGGCTACTACCTATGGCAACAACCACTTGCTCAAAACGTCAACAAACGGCCAGGGACCAAGTGGTTGTGCCTTCAAGATATAAATCTTTTAAAAGTCTAAGTCAAAGCGGAAGCGCTTCTGTATGACAGTACATCACTTTTGGATGTGTGTACTGCTGTGTTGAAACAGAATGTGGCACATGTTCACGCGATGATGATCTATATCTATATATATCTATATCTATTAAAAATACAAATAAGTAAAATTTACAGTGAGATATTGACACGCATACAAACTATTTTTTAAAAGCCTACACGTGGGGGATGGTAAACTTAATCTTATACTCTACCAAGATATCTCTTAATATAGCCTAATTAAGGAAATTAAAACGTTATTACATTACTACGTAAAAAAATTAATCTGATCTTCCCCGTTATCAAAAAATAAATCCTGTAGCAAGAAAATAAGCAATGTGTGTAAAATATTTTGAATTACAAGCATATTTTTATTATATCGTCGTATTAGTTTTTGATAGACACCACAATAAAAGTCAATTAATTTAAAGACCAGATTTATTTAAGATACTGGGAGGAGAATTTTTGTTCAATTACGAGTCTCCTCTCATCTAGTTTTATCTGTGGTAGGCCACAACTAAAATGTTGCCGTAGTTATGAGCTTCAATTAGTCTTATTCTGAAAGTTATGCCCGGAAGTTTTATGTGTAATTCTGTCAGACTTGACTCTCTGGAGACGCCCATTTCCAGTCCACGCCCGCCCCGGCTGCTGGATCAGTACCTCCCTCTTCAGCAGCTAGATTGCCAGCCTGGATGTCGGATTACCGCCGCTTCACTACTGCAACAGGTAAATGACCAAATCATTCAAATGTTTAACAGGACAGGACAAAATGTTACACGTGCTGGGCAGTGTCGCTGCTGACCTTGTTTTTTTAAAAACCTTTTCTTGGAAGGTAAGTGGGATGTCCTGCTTTATTAAATCCTAAAATTAAAAGGCGAGGCAGGGTAACCTATTAACAGTGTGGTTTCGTTAGCTGCAGTGAATGTGTTCATTATTTGACCACCCTATAATATGAAACCTGCCACTAAACCCTGAATGAGAAAGCCTATTGTCTCCGTTTTAGATGGAGAACACCCCATCTGGTTGGAAAAATAGGTTCTTCAGACCTTATGTGAATTGTCTAAATACGGCTAAATGCGTTTTAATCAATAGCCTAACTCAGATTTAAAGAGAAGTCTTTTAAGTGACCGAAGAAAAGGCTGTGGGCAAAAAATTGCCTTTTTGTTGTCAAGACAATACACTGCCTTTTACAGTATCAAGTGCTTTGAATGTATGGTGTGATGAGTACTGGAAATATGTTTCTTGGCGATTGTAATTCTGGATTTCAAGGCTTCTTTGAGTCTGTCTTTATAGACAGTAAAAAATGGCTTTATTGTCTTATACCATAAAATATAACTCCATAGGATAATCACTCCTTTCCCCTGAAATACACTGTCTATTTAAAGAGAAGGTGTGTTCACAGGAAATAACAGATTGCCACTTAAACATTCAACTTACTCATATCTACAAAATACCCCCCAAAAATAGCATGAAGAATATAATACTAGCTTGACCTGTTGTTTGAAGCCTGTCAGATGCGATTGTTATCCCACTGTCACCAGCTATAAAGCGTTTGATGTGGAGAGGTTTTATCAGATTGTTTAAGGTCAGTGCAGTTTTCCATTCTTGTATGAGATGACTGGTGCAAGTTTAGCAGTTTACGTATGCTTGTGTTCATTCAATGCAGTATAGACCAATTAAAGAGATTGCTTGCTTAGTGTGTGTGTGTGTGTGTGTGTGTGTGTGTGTGTGTGTGTGTGTGTGTGTGTGTGTGTGTGTGTGTG
>NW_019525453.1:258410-264588 GCF_002814215.2 Seriola lalandi dorsalis
GATTACACTTTACAAGGTACGTAGCATGCTCAACACGGTATATTTGCTCAGTGTTTAATATTACATTCCAACTCTCATGAGTAAACAAAGATAATTGAATAAGGTGAGTTAGTGTCAGGTTTAATAATCATGAGACACTTTGAGACTGTTTGAGAGATAAGGTTAGGTGCAGCTTCAGGTAAGAGGGAATACATACTGACAGGGTAACAGACTTCACTTCCTCTAGAATCTACTGCCAAGCCTAAGAACGCCAACCATTTGCTCATCTGAAATGAATTTCATGTATTCTCGACTTGGCTTATCTCCTTTAACTTAGTTTTTCATGTATGTAATTAGAGAGACAGACCAAGAGAAGGAGGCAGAGAGATATCTCAGTACAGTAGCACTAATTTAGATTTTCTGATTTGTCGCAATTTTCATTTGTATGATCCATTATTGATTCTTAAAATCCCAAAATCAAGCTTTGCACTTACACCTTTTCTCAGTAAACATCTACACATGTGCAAACTATTGTATGTAAGCGGTGGTTACTTTTAAGTGATACAGTTAGGGTTGCATAATGTCAACTGTGGAAATTAATTAATTACGAAGTATCCAGTTGCCCTAAAGAAAATCTGCAAATTCCATGCAAATTGCTGGTAAAAGTAAAAATGCTCATCACTTTCTTTCCACTTGTCATTTTGGTTATGTAACAAATTTCATACATTGTGAGAGAAATGAAGCTGTGAAATTCATTATACATTGCCATACTGCTACATAATATAATAACAGGTTTAAAAATGATTGTTTCCTATATTGGTTAATCTATTCTGTTTGAATCATTGACCAATTGATTGCCAAGAACACGTTAAGATGTCATCACAAGTAACCGGAGTAGATGTGTATAAGAGACAGGTGTGTGTGTGTGTGTGTGTGTTCTGCTGCTCTCAGTGAAAACAGAAAGAGGAGGCTTTCTTTGCTGAAGTAGCAAAGTCCATCTAAACTGTAGTTCCGATGGCATCTGGCCCCGTCCCAGGGACTGTTGCATATCCACCTGCCAAGACGCAAAGCCTTACATAACACACACATGCACATAAAGGGCATTGAGGGTGTATTTTCATGTGACAGTTTTTTTTTGACAATTTGACATTATTCTTGGAATCAAGAGTAAATTTCTTGTGCACAAAGGTACACAGGTAAGAATGTGAGGTAGGATATGCTGCTGAATGTGCATATTAAGAGTTGGGGGAGGGGAGCATTGAGGAAGAAGAGGCTTTGGTGTATCATTGCTCGGGCTGACCCACATATGTATTAAAAGGATAAATATAAGAATTACTCTTTTTGGTGAAAGCATCCCTGTTTTCATCTGCAGCACAACAGGGGAAGGTGTGTGATGTCTTTGTATCCGTGTGTTTCTTTGCTGTTGTGAATGGGCAGAAAATACAAGCACACACACACACACACAGACACACACACACACACACACACACACGGACACACAGGCGTCTTTCTTCCTCGGGCTCAGCAAAGCTTCCTGGGCTGTGTCTGCTAGAACAGGGTCCCCCTCTGTGTGAGAAGTGTGTGTCAGACACACTCATGCACACAGGCCGTTGCATTGATACGGACATCCGACTGGTCCAGTGCGGTGCACACAGGTGTCAATCAGCATGCAGGGCAGAGTCAAAGGTTCTTTTGATTCATTTTCTCCCTCGGTGCAGTGGGCCCTCAAAGTGACTTGCACTGTTCCCCAAATCAAAAACTTTGAAAGAGCTACATGTAGCATTTCTAAAGATCAGCACACCATCAAGGCTGTCGGGGATGCTTTGCTTTGGCCACTGCCACTGCAACAGGGACCCACATACGAGCTGGGTGGATGGTACACCATTTTCCGCCTTGTTGTGATGCCCCGAAGCACCTTCAACAAATTAAACTATTAGTTTGAAAGTTCAGTCATGTTCGGTGCAATAGATTGATAGTTAGAGCCAAGGTACAATATGATTGATTCTTACGACATGGATACAGGAATTAGTTTATTTTTCCTGATACGAACAAATAATAGTGATTTTGTGCATCACATTTGTTCCAAATGATGTTCAGAAGTTCGACTAGTGCTGGCTTGACTTGAAGTGGCAGTTAAATTCTAGTATCTTTCTGCAACATAACGTCCGTCATATCATCAGAGAGTGAGCTACGAGGTAAATCAAATCAAAAATGCATAATGACATTTCAGAAGTGCTCAAGTTCTTTCAAGCTCTCTTGGGGTATTTAGGGCAAATTGAATGAAACATTTTGTTGTGACTCTGTGAAGGTGCAGTCAGTGTTGATGTAGAGCGTGTCCTCTGAGCCTTCTGTTGATTCTGTTGTGTTGTTTTTTCATCCAGGATGTGTCCTGTTTGAACAAGGAAAGCTTTTTAACATAGCCAATAGGAGATACTATCTTGTATTTGAAACCACACACACCTCAGGGTACAAAAGTGTTTGTGTATGAGGGCGGACGAGACTCTGCTTAAATACCTTCATACAAAGTGTTTGCATTAAGGAGGGTAAGCAGCACACATACAATATATTTACACATGCACACCCGCATACCTCAGAGGGCTATTAAGAGAATTCATCTTATGTCAGCTAAACATACAGTGTAAAGGAACAGTTCACCCAATAATGAATATTCTGTCATTATCTGCTTGGCTTCGCTGAAATACACTGAACTCACTGTCATGTGAATGAAACCAGTGTGAGACAACTTTATCTCTGTGACATGGAGGGTTATGATGCTGAAGTAGCCATTTGAAGATGGTCAGCATCAATACCCAGATAGGTTGTGGCATTCAAACCATTATTGATTGGTATTAAGGGGCATAAAGTGTGTCAAGAAAACATGGCTCTACAACCTCCAGCAGTCTGGACTGTTGACTTGAGGCAGGTTGGCTCCATGGATTTATGCTGTTGATGCCAAATTCTGACCATCTGCTGCCTCAGCAGAAATCCAGATTGATCAGACCAGGCTATGTTTTTCCAGTCTTCATCAGTCCAGTGTTGGTGAGCCTGTGTCTACTGCAGCCTCAGATTTCTGTCCTTGACTGACAGGAGTGGAACCTGACGTGGTCTTTGGCTGTTAGCTCATCCAGCTCAAGGTCGCATGTGTTGTGGATTCTGAGATGCTGCTCTGCTGACAGTTGTAAAGAGTGGTTATCTGAGTTACTGTAGCCTTTCTGTCAGCTCCAACCAGTCTGTCCATTCCCCTCTGACCTCTCATCAAAGCATTTTTGTCTCCATAGCTGCTGCTCTCTGGCTCTTTTTTGTTTTTTGCGTCATTCTGAGTCAAACTCTAGAGACTGTTGGGTGTGAAAATCCCAGGAGATCAGCAGTTTCAGAAATAGTCTAATCCAAATCAGTCTGGTGCCAACAGTCATGCCACAGTCAAAGTCAGTGAGATCACATTTTTTCCTCATTCTGATGTTTGACGTGAACATTAACTGAACCCCCTGACCACATGAATGATTTTATGCATTGCACATGCTGCCACATGACTGATGTCTCTGTTATTTACCATATTCTCATTTATATAAATGGGGTGGACAAAATAATAGAAACACTTGTCCCTATAATGCAATACAATTCAGCAGCACCATGAACTACAGCCTCCAAAATGACCATAAAGTTGAATCAACACCAATCTAAAACAGTTTCAAAACAAACTGAGCATTGTTACTTTCATGAGGGTAGGGGTTTATTGTAGGACTTAGATTTCAGACACTTACTTCATCATCATGTTCATCACTGTCAGCTGTAGAGTTACACAATGGCAATTTATGTACCTATAAAATGCAGAGTATTGCATTGTGGTATTTTTGAGGGAGCATCTATACACTCAGAATTCAGCTAGCTTGTTTGAAACAGGCTAAGAACTTAGGGTGGATACAGTGTCTAAAATCCCAGTTCATGACGCAATGACAAATAAAGATGACTAAACATGCAGTCTGACTCTTACTTTAATATGATCTACAAGAGTTTCTTTGTGGCTGTGCAGTTTGTATTTTCCTGGATGAATTCATGGTTTTGGACTTGAAGTGTCATTATTGTTTGCTTGTTTGTGGGGGTTGCTTATTGGTTATGTTGTGTGTGAGCTTGCACACTAGCACATATATTCAAGTGCATGCAGAAGCACACGCCACAGTGAGCGGTTCATTGCTCTTAAGTAATTGGCAGTGTCGGCATGTGCAGAGAATGATTTATACTGCAACAACCACAGTCCCCACTCCAGGAATTCACAGGAAAGGAGGGAAGCCTGTGATGGAGCATTAGTGTAACAACAGCAGAAGGAGAGCAAGAGATGAAAGAAATTGGGTGTTAATCATATAAGAGGGGGTGTATGTTCGAATGAGGGATGAAAAAGAAATAGAGGAGCTGAAATGGAGAAAGATGGAGTGCAGAGTGAAGTGAGGAAAAAAGTGAAGGAATGATTTAGTGAAAGCAGAGAGGAGGTTGCTTAGAGCTGACAGGAATCACAGCAGAGGAGAAACCCTGCTTGTTAGCTATAGGCTTATAGATAGATAAGAAAGACAGATAGATAGATAAGAGGAAATAAAGGGCTACATCTGAGTGGACGGACTAATAGAATCTGAAGAATGGGACTGAAAGAGTTGCTAGAATAATGAAATGAGAAAGAGCAGGGAAAGGAAACTGAGCTTAGTGTGGAAAAAGGAAGAAAAATACCTCTATAAAGAGGTGTAGATTTTCAATTTGAAGATGTGGCGCGCATGAATGATCAAGAATATGTGGAGTCTATTGCCAGAGCAGTTGAATTGGAAAAATGATTCAGCAACAACAGCAATGCAAAGGAAAAGGATTAACAGAAAGAAGAAATGTAGAGGACATGAAACGATGGACTAGACAAAGAGCCCCACCTGCTGAGGATTTTTACATTGCAGGGTTTACTATGGTGTTAAAAAAAATTTGTACACACAGGGCCCATTTTCCAATTTAACGGTATTACCTGCATGGGCTCATCTGTCCTCTCTACTTCCTGGGAGTCTGGCAGAGACCGTACAGAGGAATCTCATCAGGTGGGCCCGGCTCCCTGCCCACAGTGGATGCAGACTGCACTCAGCACATCCATAAATCTTGATTTTGTGTATGTTGTGTGATGCAGATACAAACAATTCTTATTCTTCATAAGACAAATGTTTATATTCCAGATAAGACAAATACTTATATCCCTAATTTGACAAGTATTTATATTGCATGTGAATAATATTCCCTAATAAGATCAATATTCATATTCCTAATAGGAAAAATATAAAGTCTAATATTTATTTTTCTTACTAGACAAATACTCTTAGTCCTAATAAGAAAAAATATTTATATTTCTAATCAAGTCAAATGATTATATTCCTAATAATGAGACAAATATGGGTGTTTCTAATAAAAGACAAAGCCGGATTGGATGGTACTTGCATATAAACCCAAATGTCATAAAAGATTACCAGTGGAGAAATAAAGACACACCAAGATTTGCAAAAGACTGCTGGCTTGAGCCGCCATCTGTGATCTGAGAGCAGACAATGATAAATGCTGCTTTCCTCCCAGACCACCGTCATTCCTCCCTCCTCTGTATCCTTCAACTGTCTGTCCTCCTCTTGCCTACTTCTCCCTTTCGGCATTGTCTCTATCTCTTCTCTTCCTTCTTTCCTCCTCATCCTCCCCTCTCTCTGTCATTTCGTCTCCCTCCTCTCTCTTTATTTCCCCTTCTCTGTCCCTCCCTCGCTCTGTCATCCCTCCCCATGTTAGCTGTTCCCCGTGCCTTCCTTGCATTGTTAACAGGGAGATGAGATTTTTTTTCATTTATTTATATTTATTTATATCTTTTCTGTTCCCTTTTTCACTCACACATGCATTCTCGCGTTCCTCACTTATACCCACTGCTCTGTGACATACACACACACACACACACACACACACACACACACACACACACACACACACACACACACACACACACTCAGACAATTACACTCACATCCTTCTCTCTCTCTCTCTTTCTCTGCAGATGTCTGAGAGCTAGCCAGCTGAGTAGAGGACTTCCCTCTCTGCTCGTGCTCTCCACCTGCAGCCATGAATGGTAAGAACACTTTGTTGTATATATGTGTGTCTTATATATATATATGTATGTGTGTGTGTGTGTGTGTGTTTGTGTGTG
>NW_019525453.1:264608-265653 GCF_002814215.2 Seriola lalandi dorsalis
ATTTCATGTATTCTCGACTTGGCTTATCTCCTTTAACTTAGTTTTTCATGTATGTAATTAGAGAGACAGACCAAGAGAAGGAGGCAGAGAGATATCTCAGTACAGTAGCACTAATTTAGATTTTCTGATTTGTCGCAATTTTCATTTGTATGATCCATTATTGATTCTTAAAATCCCAAAATCAAGCTTTGCACTTACACCTTTTCTCAGTAAACATCTACACATGTGCAAACTATTGTATGTAAGCGGTGGTTACTTTTAAGTGATACAGTTAGGGTTGCATAATGTCAACTGTGGAAATTAATTAATTACGAAGTATCCAGTTGCCCTAAAGAAAATCTGCAAATTCCATGCAAATTGCTGGTAAAAGTAAAAATGCTCATCACTTTCTTTCCACTTGTCATTTTGGTTATGTAACAAATTTCATACATTGTGAGAGAAATGAAGCTGTGAAATTCATTATACATTGCCATACTGCTACATAATATAATAACAGGTTTAAAAATGATTGTTTCCTATATTGGTTAATCTATTCTGTTTGAATCATTGACCAATTGATTGCCAAGAACACGTTAAGATGTCATCACAAGTAACCGGAGTACTTAAGTGATGACTTTTTTTCTATTTAATCAGTAGTCCAAAAACTCAAAGGTATCGGATTAACAATAAGAAAGAGACAATCTCGAAAATCCTCTTATTTGAAAAGCTATAACTCTAAATTATATGTTATTTTAGTCTTATAAATTTGATATTAATACATTTACAATGTGTATAACTTACAGTTAAGATATGGTGTCTATCATTTATAAGTTTCCCCCCTCAACTACATACAGGCAAGGAAGCCATAGAAGATCAAAAAGATCGCTGAGGATGGACAACAGGGACACTGGCAGTCTGAAAGACAATAAAAAGATGGATGCCAATACACTATGGCAGTGGCGCATTAAGCATGTAAAGAAGTACTCAAGACACCCAGAACCATTCCATTACAGCAATAAAATGGGACTAGATTTTAATGTTGGATCCAACACACAGAAAAAATTGG
>NW_019525453.1:265673-439110 GCF_002814215.2 Seriola lalandi dorsalis
TGTGTGTGTTTGTGTGTGTGTGTGTGTGTGTGTGTGTGTGTGTGTGTGTGTGTGTGTGTGTGTGTTTGTGTGATGTCTTTGTCTGTAGGAGGGAAACATGCACTTCGGGAAGGGGGGTCAGGCTGAAAATGAACTTGAATGGACAAAAACAAAATGTAGAAACTGTAGAGACAGAGCTGACCAATAAGCGAGAATAAGTGAGTGCAATTGTTTCAGTCTGATGTTGTGATTTCTGAACTCCTTTTGCGTGCTGTGGGATTGTTTGTCCCAACTGTACAGAGTGCTTCGTTGTGAAGACGAGATCTGAGAACCCTCAGATCTTGTTAATAGGATATTGATCTGGCGCTGAAGTGAAAGATCAGACTTTAACTGAACCCATCTCTGATCTCATGACATTGTTGCTGCATGTTGTATAAACCTCCTTAGCAAAGAGGTCATGAAAGAATAATTACTTTCAATTAATTTTCTACAAATCAGGAGCTATTTTGGTGTATGTCTTTGGAGACTGCCTCTGTTTCTCAGTCTTGAAGTTGATACATCTGTTTTGTCCTTGGTATGGACAGAATCGGTCAATAGTGTGTGTATATGTGTGTTAATCCTCTGGTCTCCAGCCTTTGATCATGCAACCGCAGTTGCAGCTCCATAAGGGCCTCTATGAGAAATGCCTCGGAGAAAGTGTGTGTGTTTGTGTGTTTGTCAGATGCATCTTGTCCACATGACTAATTCTGCTCTTTAACAAACTGCCAAACCCCACGAGTACACTCTCTGCTCTAATCCTATTCAGATAGACACTGGAGAAAGCAATTCAGAAACACAACATCAGTATGTGATGAGTTTCTCCATGGAAAAGAACAGTGTGGGAGAATGAGCTCTTTGTGCTATTGCACTCTCATTAATAGTGAATCTGCAATGAGGCAATTGTAAAGTCATTAGTCATTGAATTTCCAAAACAGGTGGACTGTATGTAACACTCCTAGACAAGTAAAGGTGTGTGTGTTTGTGTAGACTGAAATGCTGCAGCGTGCAGAGGCTGTTGATCCACTGTAGCTATCTGAAACATCAAGTTGTCCTCCCAGGTGAAGTGTTTGATATGTAAATAGCCATGAAAGCAGTGATATGGTTTCCCCCCAGAGGACCTGCGCTGGGTGTCTGGAGGTTTGACTCAGGCATCTCCTCTGAGGAGTGTGTAGCACCTAGACAACAGCACACAGACTGACAAAGGAAACGAAAGCCACACAAGGCAGAGGCTCTCTGTGTTGCAGCTGCAGAGGAGGTGAAGTGTGGTACAGTTGGTTTAAATTCTACACAGGCGACGTCTGTGGATGGATGTGGTTATACTGTCTCAATATTGGCTGAAGGGCTCTTGTGTATTTGCTGAGGGTCTGGCTTCTAGGTTGCTGTGCAGAAAGCTGTTTTATATGTTCCTCTTTGTATTGAAGTCCAGGAGGCGGCCATGACAGTGTGCATCCAGATGGATACATGTAGATACAGCGTTATCTTTTGACTTTAATATTTTTATTTAACTATACAAACAAATTCTAATTTGCAGTGGAGGCCTGCAAGAAGTGAAAATTGTAATTGAAAACTATGGAAGAAATAAGTATGAAGCAAGAAGCTGCATTAAAGAAATAGATTGGCAATTAGAAGAGGAGTTAGCTTAGCATAAAGACTGACTGCAGGGAAACACCAAGTCGTCCCTGTGCGGTGACAGCATGACCACAGGAAGTCACTGCATTTGGCTAAGAAGAAATTCAGCACATATCACTTATTATTAAACAACTTATCATTTTAACACTGGATTTTTGTATGGATTAAACAAACCAGATATAATGAACTAGGCTAGCTGTTTCCCCAGTTCACTGTCTCCTGGCTTCAGCTTGGTATTTACCGTACAAACATCACAGTGTTATCGACCTTCTCATGTAACTCTCCGCCAGAAATTGGTTACCGCTCAAAAATATGAGAATATTCAGAGAATGAATATCAAACAACCAGACGGACTCCTGAACCCTGAAAACTTGAAGCCTCAAATTCTTAGGCCATTTTGTGATCCTGTGTTCAAATCATGTAAATAAAAAGGAGTTAATTAACCAGATTTTAAACATATACTCCTCATATACACATCATAGTTTTTATTCAATAGAAATTCATAAATTTTGCTTTGCTTTTTATCTGGCCTCACTTTGAGTGGCCATATGTGTCCAACACAAGTATCAAGCCACAGAAGACCCCTACGGATTCTGCTGTTGCGTTGTAAGAAGCTTTGCAGTGTCCCACTTATTCACAGAGCATTCAGCTCTTGCTGATTCAACTGACAGGCCCGTGGATGTGGCCATGCTAGCTACATGTCCCAGTGGCACTGTGCTAAATATCGCCTCCCTTTCTCACTTACAATAGCTTCTAAATGAGGTCTGTCGAAGCCAACGAGACAATGTGAAGAATACTCACATCTCTGTGTGAGATTAATTACTTTCTCCTTCTTAACGGCTGCATTTTGCTGACAGTGCCAGAAGTAGGTCGGGCTGCTAACATTGGCTTTGTCAGGGAAAAAGCATATACCTGAACAGGTGCTGCTGTGGTGGTGTGGGGTAGAGAGAGTTTGTCTGAAGCCAATCAGCCACAGTGTTTGCCAACAGACTGACTTTTCTCAGTGAAGTGAACAGCTGGCAGTTTTCTGATTGTATCTGTTCATACATCTTTTGAAAAATTGAATCTTCCTCTCTTAAACTCTACAGTTGCTCCAGTTTCATCTTTTGGCTACATACTGTGCTGTTACTGAAGGTCAGCCGTCCCCTGTGTCATTCCTCAGAGATGTATGTGTAACGTGTCTGTATATGGTCAACAAAAGCCAGTGGGTTGTTTGGGTTAGTGTTGGGGAGGAATTTCCACCATGGGCAGGATGGTATTTCCTGAAGCTGGTGAAAAAATTACAGCATGGATACCAGGTCTATAAAGACATACATCCATAACATCCCAAAGAATTTTATTTTTCCCAGTAATATTAAACAAAACTACCATACTACAAATAGAGTTTTCATCCTTTCTGAATATTTTACATCTACCAGAGATAAGAAAGAAGAGGAATCTTGCTCTCCCCTGATGATTGAATGGTTGCTCATGTTGAGATGAAAAGTTGAGAGATAATCATTTCCTCTGTAAGATATCTTCTGTTACAAACATTTTGGGATAAGAATCAGAGTCATAATGGTGCAAGCACACTGCTGTTGGTACTAACAGTGAATATGATGTCATAATTAAATTAGTATTATCGTATGTTTGTCTTTGTTATATGTGTAGACCATATAATTACCTCCGCCACGGAGGTAATTATATGGAGCCCATTCAATTTTGGTGCTTTTTTTATAAAACACTTTTATTTTAGAATTTTTCTACATTTTCTTTAGTTTCTCAGGATGTATGGACCAGACATCTTTACGGTGTTGACATCTATGAGGTTTAACTGCTAATATTCCTCCGGATCTGGTGGAAGAAAATGCTGAATCTGCATTACACACAGACTTGTGCTTATTATTAATAGTAACAGAACATACGGCACCAGCTGCATTTAGGAATGCTTACATCAGTATTTCATTCAATATGCAACTAATACAATTACACAACAACAATAGCGGTTGCGACATAGCACTGAGACAATTCATACAGCTGTAGAGCTGTATGAATTGAATAATGCTGATGTCAGCATTTCACACAACAGGTAATAAAACCATACAGCTGTGTTGCATAAGGATTAAATCAATCAATAAATAAAGCTAGAACAAAAGACATGTCGGATTGTTTGGCTTTGGTGGACGTATGATCTACTGAGTGCCATTCTATTAAAAAACAAAGTACCAAGGCCAAAAAACATCTGTAAAGTCAGTCCATTTAACGAGCTGTAATGTTAATTTTGACCCAGTTCTTGTGATTTTCCACAGTGAGGATTGTGTTTCTTTCCTGCTCCAGTGTAATTTTCATCTGTTCTTTCCTTCAATTCCTTTCCTTTAAGTTTATTATACACAGATAGAAAGACGCTTGTAGATTGAAGTACATGCACCTCTGTTGATTTCATCGTTGTGTGCACTGTACAAACATATTTATTTTTATGTTGCCTTGCCATTAATTTTTAAGACAACTCTCCAACTCTCTTAAATATCTTAAATGTTTTTCTGTCAAAATCTTTCACTGAGGTTACAGTTTGGGGTTTAATTTAGTTTCTTTAAGCTATTTATTAGAATTTTTGAGTATCTTTTCGTAAATTTTTTAATACCAAGATGTTTAAGGGTGTTTTAAACCAAAGATGGGCTTATGCTGATAGAAACTGAGTACTTTGCAGGACAAATTCTCAAAAAACTCAACACTCACTGCTTTGAAAGGTCTGCGTAAACATTTTGTTTGGGGGTGTACCATTGTGGTTCCTATGGTAACAACCATCGGCATCAGGGAGGCCAGTCTGTCACTGTCGAGCAGAGAAAGACGAGGTGATTAGGAAGTGAACTATATAAAAGGCCGATAGACATTGCAACTGTTCACTTTACAGCTGTAAACCTGGCTTCTTACATCAAACCTCGTGTCTCCACTCACTGAATCACTCTCCTTCTCTAGCGCCGCTGTCTGGACTCATTATGTGTCTTTGTCTCCTTATCTACATCTCTGTCATTCAGTTACTGCCATATGGACGGATGCGTCAGTGCACAATGTCCACACAGTCGATTCTTTTCTTCAAAATTACTTCACAGCTTTGAAGTTATGGGAAAGCAGTGAAGGAATAGCTTTTGAGTATGTCCTGATCGTGTTATGATTTGATTAATTTCATGGATTCCCTCATGATTAATTGATTATCAGCTCTGATGATAATCTTTCATCCCCCGCTATTAAAGACATCTTATGAAACCGAGTAAGAATTGAGTTTCATACCCCTCATGCAGCACATTTGACTTTATATTTAATTCATGGCCAACCCTGAACTTACCTTGAGATATGCAAGACTAGAGCAGAGTGCAAAAAAGCTGACAGGGCATTTTTATATATTAATCATTGTCGGGAGTTGGTTAAGAGTGGTTTCATCTGAGGGAGATCTCATTTGGGATGGAAATTATGCAGACTTTTTGGATGGTGAGGTAAAAAAAGACTCTGTATTTGCTATTCTGCTCTGGGGACTTTAAATGTGTCGCTGCATTTGTATGTGTTTACGGGTGAAGCACAGCCAACACATTATGGTTTAAAATTGTTCAGCTTTCCTCTTTTTATGTAGAATATTTTTTCTTCCTTACAAATGATGTTGTTACATTTATTAAAGTTATGAAGTTAGATTTTTGTGTAATCATGTTCCTTTCTAGTTGCACCAGCAACATCTGTTGACATTGTGTATTATTACAGTACTTGTAATATGTGTGTGGTTTGTGTGTATTTGCGAATTTGCATCTTTGTTGGAGCTTTTGTAGTGGTTCTGATTGCTTTTTAGTCACGGTAGCAGTGCTGCTTTGTCATCTGTCGGTCGCTCAGTCCACCAGCTTGGTGTATGCCATGAATTTTGTAAAGACATTCACGATCTCTCTTGACATCAGAGATGATAATAGAATAGAAGAGAATATTTTCTGTAAAAATCTCAGTTAACTGCTCTGTTATTTAGTACTTAATGTTGCACCAGCAGGCATGAATAAAACCTGGTATAGTTCAGGGCCTCATGCTCATGTAACCTTTTGCTCCCTCCCTTTTTTTAAGATTATTTTTTTGGCATTTTCTTGCTTTTAATAGTTGAAAGTACCGACAGAGACAGGAAACACAGGGAGGGAAATGGGAGTGTGATATTCATAAACATTTTTTTCTCTTGGTTTTTTTTCCAGGTGGAGCCAGTGTGTGGGCCATCACTCCAGAGGAGAGGGGGAAACACGACAAGCAGTTTGACACCCTCACCCCCATCCTCGGCTATGTCTCAGGTAGGCTGTTGTCATAACAAACAGACTAAATGCTTGTTTATGAATAACATCTTGTAGTGTCACCAGGGTGCCATCTGTATGAAATGCCTGTCTCTCTGAACCCCCGTGAACTTTGTCCATCTGCAGGAGAACAAGCGAGGAAATTCTTCCTCCAGTCTGGCCTACCCGCCTCTGTCCTGGCTGAGATCTGGTAAGTACCAATTAAACAACTTAGTGAAACTTCATCCTAACTAATGCAAAATTAATCATTAATCCAAAGCATGTGGGTCAGTGAGTCCGATCTTTGTTTTCGGTCTTAGTTTGTTTGAACTTCCTCTTGAGTGTCTACTTCCTTCACAATCTGTCCCACCCAGTAAAGTGTGTGTGTGTGTGTGTGTGTGTGTGTGTGTGTGTGTGTGTGTGTGTGTGTGTGTGTGTGTGTGTGTGTGTAAGGGGGGGGGTGTGTGTGTGTACTGTTATTAGAACAGACATTGTGTATGTTGTGGTGTTTGTGTGAACAACGCCACTGGAATTCAGTCCCACCAGAATTTTGTCCCCTGTGTAACTCTGTGTTTCTATTGTCTCAAAGAAAAAAAAAACTAGGATATAATGTTTTACGACTCTCTCTGCCTCCCCTGTAGGAACCTAGCTGACATAGACAGCGATGGGAAGATGGACAGACTGGAGTTCTCCATAGCTATGAAGCTCATTAAACTCAAGCTACAGGGGCGGAATTTGCCCTCTGCCCTGCCAGTCGTCATGAAGCAGCCTCCTGTCTCCAATTTGGCTCCAACCATCCCTTCATCAGCACGTTTTGGTAAAATTTCTTTTTTTTTTTTAAAAGACTGTAACCACATTACAGCTTCAAAAATACCTTTTCACTCTGTCCCTTAGAACATAACCTTTCTCTAATAGTATTTTATCAGAGGCAAAGGAAAAAGCAGAAATACATTTCAAGCTTTTGATTTCAAAATGGGATAGTTATGTATCTGTAAAAGAAATAGAAGAAGTCCTTTATTGACCCAAATTACACCTTTTAACTCAGTTGATACACCGTAATTTCAGCAGGATTTTCATAAAAAAAAAAGAAAAGAAAGTAACCCATTTTTAAATTGAACTCTCACATCAGTCTGTCTCTTTAATTCCTCATGTTCACCTGTGTGTTTCCTCCTTATAGGAATGGGTTCTATGCCAAACCTGTCAGTTGGTCTGTCATCCATGTCAGCTATGTCAGCCATGTCCATCCTAACACCCATGCCAGCTAACCCCCCCATGCCCTCTGTGCAAACCCTGGTGCCAACGCCAATGACTCTGCCCCTCATCACCTCCCTGGGAAACTCTGGACTCCCCAACGGCAATGTCAACCTCCTCACCCCACCGCTTGTTCCCAACAATGCAGGTTGGTTCTGCAGTAGAACCATTCTAATTTGCTCGCTAGACAAGTAAAGATAGATATTGACTAGTGGATTAACACCAGTTCATTCAAACTTGAACCTGGTCAAGAAGCTGAACATACACTGAGGATGTTGGGTCGTTTTCCAGAGCCATTCAATTAAATGAATTGTCATTTCACGTTACATGGGTGTTTCATGGACACATGTCACTGTGAGATTAAATGTGAGAGTGTGGAAAAAGCACTGAATTGCATGGATAGCCTTGTGCTGAATGGGAATAATATTAATTGCTGCACATGCAAAGAAAGCCACTATCATGACTTTGGAACACAGATTCAGGTCGTCTGTAAAATGAGAAGAATAAACGCGTTTTAGTGCACTTTAACTTTTGGGTGTAAATCTACTTAAAATTTGACTTGGCCCCTGGGACCAGTTGCACTAGCTCAAATTCGTAGGTTCACACTTTGAATTTAAATGAAAAATTGAAAAGAAGGGCAACACACAAACTAATTATTTTGTAGAAATGAGTTTGTTTACACCCAGTAACTGCCAGGTGTAACTGCTACATAGCTAACTGAACTGACTGACAAAGCTAACTTTAGCTACGTCAGCTAACTTTAGAGGAAAGAGAGAAATGTGAAATATGGCAATATATTTGACCTGACACTTGATCAAAATGGTTTTAAATAAGGATGTTATCTGGAGAGATTTTAAATTACATTTCACAAAAATAACACAATGTACCTTAAATTACAAAGCATTAAACTAGAAGGTAAATGATTAAACAGTGCCTATTAGTTTGGCATAGCTGGATATTTCTCTCTAATTCTAAATCAACTTTAAACACAAACATTTCTCCATGTATACATGTATAAATAAACACAAGTAATACCTAAATTTGGAAAGTATTGGCAGTTAAAATTGTTATTTTTGGCAGTTTGACAGCTTTTTTTCGACAGATGTTTCCTAGCAATGACATCATATGACATTACTAAACTCTTTGCTAGCTAAGACATTTCTAAAGTTTTAATGGAGCAACCCGACTTAGCAAATCACTAATTTGAAACTACCGAATAGATAATGTCTTAAGAACTTAACAAACAATCTTAGGAATGGATTTACATGTAGCTAGTGCAACCTAGTGTAATATTTAGTGTATCAGGGTCAGTGATTCAGGTCCTGAGCTCGAGTGGTGCAGTAATGTGGTATGGATTACGTACCCAAAATCAAAGGGCTGCACCTTATCTATCTGCTCCCTGAGGTCTTAATCATTGCACTGAGGACGTATCTGTATATGTGTGTATGTTGCTGTGTGCAGTAAAGAGCTGCTTTTCATCACCAAGGAGATGAGTTACCACAGTTTTTACTGCGGTTCCTGTACCTGTTACATAAAAAGATTCGGTGAAGCCAGGTGCGGGTGCGCATATGTAATATATACATACTCGTTTTAATTTTTTCTTTTGGATTTCTCTTTTATCTCCCTCTGTTCTCTTCATCTCTCACCTCCTCCATCTCTTCCTTGGCTGCTCTCTTATTAATCTCTCTCTGTTCAAGTACAATTTTTGGCTGTGAAATGAGCATAATCTAATGAGAGTGAGTGTAATTTTTGTTTCTATTGTTTGCTACTCTCTATTGTTATCTACGGCTATCTGCTTATGAAAATATATCAGTGCTACAGCTCTCGAGACTAATCCTCTTTGGCGCAAGGTTGCAGATAACTGCGATCGCTTTGTTTTTAGCCAGATGTCAATAACCTTGCTGCTGGAGCTCTGTGTGCTGTGACTGTAAAGTATGAGGAGATAAGATTAGATATGCACACACTCAAGGGCAACTGCACTCTGCATGTCCACAGTATGTCAGAGTTTGATTGCATTAGAAAACATATGCACACTCGGTATATATTTGCACAAAAGCATTCACCAATTTTCTTATATTGCCTTGAATTTGTCAGAATGAAATTTTACTATTAAATAACTGCCTCTAACTGTTTTTTAGGGCTCCCTCTCTCTGGCTTCTCTTCGCCTATGGCGTTCTCTCCAACCACTGGCATGTCAAAAGCCAACTCTCTCCTGGACCTTGGATCCAGCAGGTGAGATGAGATCCAGATTGTAGAAATATGCATACTGCACAAATTAACTGCAAAAGCTCCTTTCGATAGCCTGCAAAGATAATGATGCTAATTTTATGCCTAAATTAGGGTTCACATTTCAGGATTAATCAGCAGCCATTTGCAAGTCCACTTATCCTCCACACATCAGAGTTATGCTTGAAAAATAAGTTTAAAATCAAGTATGTCATTTCCAAGTAAGTTTTAGTACTTTGTGTGTGATTTTTACGCTTGTTTAAAACACAAGTCACACACAGTCGAACCAGCCCATTAGTTCAGTGCTCCCAAAAAAGCTTCTTTTTTTTTTTCGAGAGTTTTTGCAGGGAAGGGTTCAGGATGAGAATGCGACAGATGAAACACTTAGATAGCGGGGAGAACAGGAAGGGCATTTTGAAATCTGATGTTCTAGTTGGCAACAGTAGGAAGTTGGCTTGTTTAGAGTCACAAACATTAGACGGGAACAGGAATCAAATGGCATTCCTATGGGAAGAGGTCACTATAATTTTGAGGTTTCCATCTATGTGGTCTACCACTTCGGTGCAGACTATTTTATCTCAACAGATTGGATTGCCATATTAACATACTAACGTTAGTGCTTAGCTTAAAGCTGTGCAGCTCAATGCTGCACCTACTGTATGTACAGCCTCACAGAGCTGCTAGCATTACAGTATACTCTTAATCTTTTTATAATGAGATAAAAATTGTTTGTGTTTTTGCTGAGTCTGTATAAAAAAGGAACAGGTTGTAGACGGAGGACTTAATGAGATATGTACTGCTCTAATAACCTGATACCAATGGGATTTACCACATTAAATGCTAATAATGTCACAAATGTTATTAGCCATTGAATGCATATCTTAAAGGGGAGTGGGAATGTGAGATAGCGACCAGAAGGGTTTGTAGTTTTATATCTGTGCCAGTCAAACTTTGATTTCTTTTTTTGGATGAAACACTTGATCTCGATCTGAAATAGTTACACTGGTGGGATGTAATGAGGAGTAAACAAAGATGAGATTTTGTGCACTGACAGCCAGATTCAACAGTAGTATCTAATGTCCCATATCCTTCTCATGGTGTTTTGTGTGGTTCGGGAAAAGGATAGGAGTAATATCTTATTTCATTGTTTTGAATGGCCCAGTGATTCATACAAAAAGTCCTGACCTCGGGCGTGGGTGGTGAGTCAAGTCTCAATAAGGGTAGCAGGAAGTAAATACTGGTTGATCCAGCAGCTACCCAGATCACCCTCTAATATCATGCTAGACACATTGTTCTGGCCTTTCTTTGTTTCCAGACACATAACAAGTTTTAATATGAGTTTTGTATTATGTGGCACCAGTGTGCACAACCACACACTCGTATGAATATACCCCCACACAAAAAAAGCCCTTAGGCAGAGGGAGAATCCTGCGCTCCATCTCCCATTGTCTCCCTGGAACCTCTTCTCTTATTTCAGAGGGGTGTTGCAAGTTTCCAACCAGCTATAATGACTAAGGAAAAGTACATTTTTCCCAAATTAACATCATCGACCTACCCTGTCCTTTTGCTATTCATGCAGAGGCATTGTTTATAATAAAAACAGAATGGTTGATTAGCACAGCCTGAGAGCACAGTGCTGTCTTGTTTCAGAGAGTCATTGTCTACGTGGTCGCTTGCACTACCTTCCTCTACAGCTAATTAAGAGCTGAGAAAAAACACCAGGGAGTCTCTGAGCAATTAGTGGTTTTACATCTAGACTGGAATACAAGGGAGTAAGGGAACACTGACCACATAATATTATAGTGTAATTTCCCTTCAGGTGATATCCTGACATGTCTCTCTTTTCTTTGTTCCTAGTTCAAATTCTTCATCCACCACGTCGTTGGCCAGTAACTCTCCGAAGACGGGTGCAAGTGACTGGGCCGTTCCACAGGCCTCCAGACTGAAGTACCGTCAGCAGTTTAACACGCTAGACAAGCTCATGAGTGGCTACTTGTCAGGTGCGTCTCACACACACACACACACACACACACACACACACACACACACACACACACCCCAACCTAAATAAACAGTGCCGCTTGGCTGCTCATGAGTGGTCTTGTCGAAGTTTGACAGAGGACTCACTGGGTCACTTTCACTTTGTACACATGTGCTCACGTACTCTTGCGATTGCTCTCAACTCCACTCGACGGAACTTGGCAGGCAGACACGCACAAACACATCCACATCAGAGAGCGTGAGAAATCAC
This sequence comes from Seriola lalandi dorsalis, assembly GCF_002814215.2. Taxonomy (NCBI): domain Eukaryota; kingdom Metazoa; phylum Chordata; class Actinopteri; order Carangiformes; family Carangidae; genus Seriola; species Seriola lalandi. The sequence goes on from NW_019525453.1 coordinate 277,317, forward strand.
TCTGCTGTTGTTTCTGATGTAATTTTTACCTTCTAGGACCTCAGGTTCGAAATGCGCTGTTGGCATCAAACCTCACCCAGACTCAGCTAGCTACCATCTGGTGAGTATAATGCGTGTGTGCGTGTGTGTGCGTGTCTGTATGTGTGTAAGATCCAACTTGTAAACACTCGTCAGCCTGTCAGTGCCTTTTGTAAGCTCATGACAGCATCTACTGATCAGCAGATAGGCAGCACATGTACATGCATGGTGTCTGGACATGAAAAAAATATTTTTGAGTCTTCACCTTATGTGGAAATTATTGCCATGATTTATGGCTCCACCTGGATAACCTGTTTAATACAGTGTTATTTGCTTGAATGATGAAATTACACACTAAAAGACAGAGAGTAACATGGGAAAGCAGATTTTGTGATAGAATTATTGACACTTCCTGTGCAGTGGCTCTAGTTTAAACAGATTTTAATTGTGAGCTAGAAAGGTATCAAACTACTACCCCAAGGCAATTAGACTGAGTAGCGGTGCAAAGACAGGATGTATTATCATTATAAATGTTCCAGTTGTAACATCTAACAGCATAAGACGAAGAAAATAACTTTAAGCTGCACTAATCAAATATTTTATATTAGCCATGGATCAAATGACTGTGTAATGTGAAAGTGTTCACTTATAGTGACAAACACGTAGATGATCATCACCAGTTTATGAGTTTGCCCTGAGCTCTCTACAAAGCGTTTTCCTGTCTTTCAGCTCATTGTTTAGGTTTCTCAGCCCATACTCTTTCTGTCTCTGCATGCACATCAGCTTTGTAAGCCACAGCAGCCAGCTTTAATAAACTGTCAGTACACTGCCTGCTCAGCACCAAACAAGAGACAAAGTTAGCAACTAGCTAGTGAATATATAAAGTATTTAGCTGCTAAGGAGAGATACTTCACTCCGAAGTTGTTAAAGGCCAAAACAGCTAAAGAGAGGATTAATATTACACATTATTCTGTATATATATTTGTTGGGGGGGGGGGGGTGTCAGTAACATGACTCTAGTTAAATGCTAATGTTGTTCTGTGTCTGCGTGAAGTGTAATTAAGCAACTGTTTGCCAACTTGTTCCGCATAACAATTGTTATGGGGTGATAATTTGTCAATGTTTACAGCCTGTTTGGCTGCTACCAAGCGACCAAAAACCCAATGATACAGCTATAAGTATGATAGTATTCTCACCAAAACGAGGTACAGATTTCAGCTTCATTGCTTTACTCTGTGACTCACGTTGTTATGTCTACGTAGGACCCTGGCAGATGTGGATAAGGACGGTCAGCTACGAGCTGATGAGTTCATTCTGGCCATGCACCTGGTGGACATGGCCAAAACTGGTCGGCCTCTGCCACTCACACTGCCTCAAGACCTGGTACCTCCCTCTCTCAGGTAACACACACACAGATTGACACATTTACTGGATTCATGAATGAAATACAACCACATACATTCCTTTTTCTTGTTTCAGAGGAGGAATCAAGTCCAGTGAGCTTGTTAATGGAACGGGGCCCTATATAACTCCCTGTTTAATAGACACAATAGAGACAGAACCTGCACAAAAGACCAAGAGCAGTGGTATGATAAACTCTGCACACTGTACATTTTGTTATGTTTGTGGGTCTCTCATCTTCCCCTGTGTCATACCCCTATCTCCCTCCTCTTCTTAGTGTCCTTTGAGGACAAGCTGAAGGAGAATTTCGCACGAGGCAGCGCCGAGCTGGAAAAGCGACGACTGGCTCTGGAGGAGGAGCAGAGGAAAGAGAGGGAGAGGAGAGAGAAGGAGGAGAGGGACGCTCAGGAACGAAGGGAGAGGGAGGCCAGGGAGCAGGAGAATCGGAGGAGGCTGGAGGAGGAGAGGCGCGTGGAGAGGCAGAGAGAGATGGAGAGACAGAGGGAGGAGGAGAGGCTGAGGGAGCAGGAGAGGAAGGAGGTGAGTGGTAGAGGTAGCCTCATCTGTGAGATGTTAAATATCTATATTGTCATATCTGGTGACCATGTTTCTGTATACTTAAAGGCAGCGAAGCAGGAGATGGAGCGCCAGCGGAGGGAGGAGTGGGAGCGAGGGAAGAGGGAGGAGCTGGGAAGGAGGAGAGAGGGGGAGCAGGAAGAAATCTCTAGACTCAGGGCCAAAAAGAAAAGTCTAGAGTTGGAGCTGGAGGCTGTGGTGAGACCACGTTACACATCACACATGCGCACACTTACAAACAGTGTTAACGAAGGTATGGGTACACATCCTTATCATCTGGTTTCCAGGGCAACAAGCACAAGCAGATCTCAGACCGTCTCCGTGACGCCCAGAGCAAGAGGCGGATTCAGAAGGCAGAGGTGGACCTCATCAATCAGAAGAGGGACGCACGCATCACAGAGATCAACACGCTGCAGCTTCAGTTTGAGGTTAAAGGAGATGTTTGGTTTTTTTTCACCTCCTGCCCTGTCAACCTTTCTGCACTCAAATTATTTCCATGAATGTATTTTGATTTTCTATTTTGTATGTGTGGACCTCTGTGTTGTCCACAGGACTGGCAGAGGAAACTCTCGCAGCTGGTCCCAGAACAGCAGAGGTTGACTGAGAAACTGCGAAACATCAACCTCAACAAACTGTCATGTGGGTAACAAATGCCTGCTTGCACTGCACACAAGACACAATATCGGTCACTGAATTCTCTCAGTTATCTCTGACCTTTGACCTTTGGCTTGTAGCAGCGACTTTGACCTCCCTGACCACGAGCGTGACGGAGAAAGGCGTGAACTGCCGGAGGCTGAAGGACCAGCTTGACATTCTGGAGAGGGAAACGACAGACAAACTGGCACAGATGGAGCAGTACAACAAGGAGCTTAAGGTCAGTGATCAGCACAGAACAGTTCAGGATACGGAGGGTGGTGATGACATTTTTAGCCTCAATCTCAAGGGAGTTTAGACCATTTGAATTTAACATAACCCACATTCATCCAGGACGAGCCAGGTCAGGCCACTACACAGATTGCAGTGTGACTTGGATGTAGTGTCTGTGATGTCCCCCATGAATCTTTAGGGAACGCTTTTGTAGCTTTGAAGAAGTTTAGGTTCAGTATCTTGGTCACTTGTTGGAAGGTAGAGAGTCTAGAGTTTGAATATAATGAAGGGCCTTGGTGGAAGTGAATTGTGATATGCAAAGACAACTGTCAAACCCGTCCCTAACACCCTATTTAAATTCATTTGGTTTCCATTAATTTCCATACGGTATGGAAATCAAGAAGCAGAGTGTTGAAACTTGCTTTGGTTATAAATCCATCAGTAAGTCACGTTTACATTAACATTACACAACATAAGGAAGTTTTGAGAGATTTTCATATAAAAAAAAACGATGCAAACAAATGGCTGCTGGGAACTTTAAGAAAATAAAAGCATTTCAGAAGCATCTAAAAATGTTCTAGCTTGCAAATGGTGAGTATTCAGAGTTTAAACTTCCTCACAAGTTACACTGTGATGGTGTAAACTTTGGTATGGTGAAGCCTTGACATTAATATTTTTCAGAAGCTGATTTGTGGCAAGTTTTTTTTTTCTCTCTGCCTCAGTGCAGGCTTTATTGAAGTAGAACAAAAACAGGGAGTTTTAAAGTGCTGCTCCGAAATATTGTTCAACTGGTCACAGTAACTCTAGAGTTTCACCCCTCTGGCAAAGAAAACCCTGATACCCAACCATTATTGCTCACACACTGGAGGCTCGGATACACACATTCGCTGGCCTGTGAAGAATGATGTCATGCCCGCTCACAATCTGTCATCAATCTGAAACTAATAATTGCAGCATTGCTCTTTCTCTTTTCCCCCAGTTCAACTGTTTTTATTTCTTAACTGCTTTTTAAAGCTTTTAACCCTTGTCTTTCTCTCCTCCCTCTCTGTTTCCTCTGCTTCCTGCTTACTGGGTGTTCTTCTTTTCTCTGCTTGTGCATTAATTCCTTTTTCTTGTGATGCCTCTTCCTCTGTCCATCCCCCTTTCCCTCCCTCCGTCATCACACTGTGTGCTTCTTTCATAGCTTGGGGATATGGATGACTGTGTCCTGCGGGGCCTTCTGTCTCTGCTGGCCTGCCTCAGCCAGCTCTTCCTTCTCATCAAGGTTATCCTTCTTCCTCTATGTCTCCCTCTCTTCACCTCCCGCTACGTAATCCTTTTCATCACCCCTCCTTATTTTATTTATTTTTTTCACTCACCTCTTGCTTTCTCCTTACACCACAATTTTCCAATCTTTGTTTCGTTTTCATCCTGTGATGATTCAACCTGTTCGCTCATCTTTGCTTTTTTTTGTCTTTGGACTCATTCTTAAACGGAGCTCTGCTTTGGTACATCTTCCTTTTTTTATTCTTGTTGTTGTTTCTCTCCGTGGGATTTGTTCTAGCCTGTGTTTTCTGTGTAAACAGGATGCACCCTGAGGGTAAAACACACACACAGCGTTAGAAAGAGAAAAAAATGATCTCGGCTTATATACAACACCGATCAGCCACAACATTAAAACAGGTAACTGGTTTTAATATTGTGGCTGATCGGGTTATGTGTGTAGAATAATGTGATTTAAAACTTATTTTTCCACAGTTACCTGTTTTAAAGTTGTGGCTGATCAGTGTATGAACACATATCTGCATGTTTCTGTGAAGTTCTGCAAGTTTTTGATATTTTTTTATTTATTTATTTTTTTTACATCAGTTTTATTTGGAATGATTGTGGGCTATTTTTACTATTGGATCAAATACTTTTAAACCACCACATATGATATATCATGTACTGCCTTCTATGGATTGAGTATAAAGTCTATATACACTACTGTACATCAGCTTCAAATAGCTGCTTTGTGATTGGAGCAGAATTAAAGCCAGTATTCAGTTGTTGTGACTGATTACGACAGTTGTTCTGCTGGTTGATGCTTGTGTCTTTATTCCCCTGTGATGTATTGGATATGCGGCGACTGCATCAGGAGCTGAGGGAGAAGCAGGTGAGGCAGCAGGCTGTCCTGGACGACCTGTACCGAGTCAAAGAGGAGAAACTGAGGGAGCTGCAGAGACGCAGGGAGGAGGAGAGAGAGAGGAGGAGGAGGGAGGAAGAAGAGGCAGCAAGGTGAGCGTGAGACATGTGACTTCTATTCATCTGTGTTTGGTGCATGCAGCAGATTACTCTGCATGATCCATGACTTGAATCTGCTTTTGTTTCTGCAGATTTTTGCGGTGAACTTCATTTCCAATAAAACGCATGTTCTCTCTGTCGCTGTTTTATGCTTCAGAAGATTTTAAAAAGTCAAATTTACTTCCCACAGACAGGAAAAGCTAGAGCAAGAGAGGAGAGAGCAAGAGCGGAGGGAACAGGAGAAGCGGGAGAAGGAAGAGGAAGAGGCTCGGCAGAGGAGGCTCCTGGAGGAGCAGAGGGCCAGACAGAGGGAGGAGGAGGAGAGGGAGGCGCAGAGCTGCCTCCGAGCAGCCCAGGAGAAAGCGCAGGAAGAGGAGAGAAGACGAAGGGAGGAGGAGGAGGAGGAGAAGAGGAAAAAGGAGGAGGAAGAAGAGAGGAGGAAACGGAAAGAGGAGGAGGAGAGGAGGAGGAAAGAGGAGCTGGAAAGAGGAGGACAGCACCCGGTATTGGTGGCTGAGCGATCGTTCAAGCTGACCATGTATAAAGCGCTGTACTCGTTTGTTGCCCGCAACGCAGACGAGCTGAGTATAGACGCAGACTGTCCCATAGAGGTACGAGACACACACTCGTACTGTAAACACACACACTGCAGATGTCTGACTCACAGATTCACACATTTACCCGTAGATACAGAGGTGGGCTGTTTTAGCTGTATTTCTGTCACATAAATATTTCAGCATTTTGTTTTCAAAGTATTCCCCAGAATTCTTGTCTTTGATAATCCTCATTCAGTTTTTTAATTTAACCTCTTTTACTTTTACTACGCCAACTTTTTAGATGTTGATTAAAAAGGATCCATACACATGTCCAATGGAAGATTTGTGGGAACTGTTCCCAACATAGGTTTACCCAAGACAATTTTACATTAGATATAGAATTTGTCATCTCACATGAAGATAACCCAGACTATCACTAGTTTATCACTGTGTTTCCTCAATAAGCGCACTAATGAGTAGCCTGATAGACCGCCCTCAACTGCCAACCCAGCTCAGTCAAGCAATGGGAAGGTGTGGGCTGGCAAAGGTCCACAACACAGCAACAGGACAGGAACAAACAAGGTCAAATGAAAACAAAATGTCAAATCTGCCCCGAATCAAAAAAACGACAGTGCTGCAAGCAGATGATGTGTAAAGTGCAAAATGTCATTGTGCAGCGATCACAGCCAGAAACCAGTGGTTTGTCTCAAAATGCATGCACCCAGGACTGTTCACAGCCCACTGGACCACTGTGGTTGTGTGTTGTTGCTGTGTAATAGTAACTGTTCCTGATTGGTCCAAAGGACGACTGCAGTGGGGAAACACCATGTTTATCATCATCACCTCGTTATGTGTGATTAAGTGCAATTAAAAAGTGTTTTCCATGATGCAGGTGGATGAACACACTGTCGGTGAACCTGGCTGGTTGTGCGGGAGTTACCGCGGAAACAGGGGCTGGTTCCCCCAGAGTTACGCAGAGAAATGTCCCACACTCTCCACCTCTGAGACTGCCTCTACTTCGCCTGGAAAAACGTCCTGTCCACCACCACCACTTATCATAGGGTAACACACAGACCTTCTCTGTCTGATGTTTCAGTGTCTCAGCACTAAAGCTAGAACAGTTTTGAGCGTTTTCACTGACTGCTAATCTGTAATAGTCACTTTGGGCATTGTAATTTATGCCAAACTACTGTTCGGTTGTTTTTATTCTTCTGCTTTCTCCTTCCCTCACACTTTGTACCTCCTGTTTCCCAGAGTCCCAGATGGGGAGGCAACAGGCGATAACACTGCTCCTGCCCAATCAGACGCTTCTCAGGTACGGAGGAAAGGCGGTGAAGTTCTCTCTAAAATGTTTTTAATGGACAGCTAAACTTTTCTGTGACCTACCTCAGCAGCAAAATCAAAAGCTTGTTGCTCGTCTTGTTGCTGTTTCAGGAAGAAACCACGTTTTATTCAGGAGCAACATGGGAGTCATTTGTTCTTAGGGTTTCTATATATAATCTGTCATCAGACATCACATTAAAAGACAACAAGAGAGTCTACAGGCACAGTCGACTTGACGTAAATGCTTACAATGTGCTAATGTGCAGCAGCTATAAACCAAGTTTACCATCTTAGTTGAGTGTGTTAGAAAGATAAAGTTGGCTAATTAGCACCAAACATAAAGTACAACAAGGTTGATGCATGTATCTGGTCACAAACCAAAGTATTGGATGAAGAAAAAGACAGACCAACTGAAAGACCTCGGAGCTAGCCTCGTTAAGTTGTATCATACTACCATTTATTTTACATACATCCCTTCTGTCATTTCACATCTGCTGCTGGAAAAAGATCATAAATAATTTCATTAGTTTCCAGATAATCTGGAGTTTGGGTTTAAAAACCGGCAGTTGGCTTGTAATTTGCTATTTTGTGAGACTAATTCCTGACCTTTGCTGGATTTCCTGTTAGTGTGGTGATCTCTGTCTTCGTACTATATCTGGGCTATAAACTGGCTTTGGCGGCCAAGTAACTAGGTCTGGCTGGGGTACACACAGTGCCGAAGACACGAACACAAACACTTCAACAGCAGCATGGCTGTGTATTTATAGTCCTTCTCCACTGGGAGTTTCTCTCTCTCTCTGCGGGTCACACAGACATTTACAGATCTCCCGCTCCCCATTGATGACATCAGTGTTAGTAGGTCTGACATTTGTAGGTTACGTCTCATGGTCTAAAAGAGTCAGGTGAAGTTACAGCGATATTCCGAGTTGATCTATAAATATGTAACTGATTCTAGAAATGAATTGTTTAGTTGTATCTGATGCTGAAGCCGCGCTGCTCCTCTCATCTCACTCCTCAGTCCTCGGTCTCTCTGCTGGCTCGTGCCGTCTCCTCGTGGTCAGCCACCTCAGAAACTCACCTCAACCTCTCCTCCGGTGACGCAATCACTGTGCTGCTGAGCTTCTCACAGGGTGACATCATCAGCGTGCTGCAGCAGAGGGACGAGTGGTGGTTGGGACAGCTCAACGGGACGCAGGGATGGTTCCCCAAAAACTATGTCACTTTGGAGACAGGTGGCAGTACAGAGTACGAATACACACATGAGAACAGACACATTCTCTTTGATGTAAAATTGTAGTTGAATGTAAGACTTAACTGTGTGTCGTTCCCGTTGTAGTGTGGACGCTTTTGACACATCTGACTCTGTTCAGTTAGAGGGTAAGTTTAATTTATCTGTAAGAAATAAAAGGTCTATTCTGTGTATTTAATCATAATGAGCTGCGAGTCATTTTACAGCTGTCTCAGTGACGGCTTCACTCACACACTAACTTATATGTTCCTCGTTTTTAATCCTAATCAGAGTACGTGGCCTTGTACACGTATGAGAGCCCAGAGATGGGGGACCTGACATTTGTTGAGGGGGATGTTGTCATGGTGACGGAGAGAGAAGGAGAGTGGTGGCGAGGATGTATCGGGGACCAGACAGGGGTGTTCCCCTCCAATTATGTCCGACCTGTTGAGCCAGAGGTGAGAGAACTGGTGTCTTTGTGTAATTATTGTATTATAGATTAGTCAGCTAATTGAATGCATGATAATGTTTTGTGTTTTTTTTTTCTATTGTTAGTAAAACAAAAGAAGGATATTTGGAAAACTGTGATGAGAATTTACAGTTATTTGACACTCGTTAAACATGTGCTTTACGACCACTTCACTAATTTAGGTGTCAAGACCTGGAGCTCCAGCCAAGAAGCCTGGTGAGAACAAGCGCATACACATCACACACATGCACGAGGACCGAAACTGCTGATTAACTGTGATTCTCTCCGCATCTACCAGATCTAAATCCACCGTTGACTCTCTCTGTTTGGTTAACAGAGATTGCCCAGGCAGTCACCACCACCGTCACCCCGACGATGCATCAGCTGCATCTGTCTCCAGGGCAACTGATCGTGGTCCTGGCCAAGAACTCCACCGGCTGGTGGCTCGGGGAACTGCAGGTAAGTCACTGAAGCCTTGGGGGCTCTAGTGTAATTACAGCAGTCTTTTTTTTTTTCTTTTCTTTAGAAGCAAAAATAAAAGAATAATGTTAACTGCTAAACCTTTAACATTTTAGTAACAAAGTTTTTACCTTGGCTCAAAGGTCAACTGTGTTTTGGGGCACTGTATGGTTAATCCGTGACGCAGCAGTTCTCTAAAATCGCCTTAGGAAAATACTTAAATATCCACTTTCCCATCTCAGGCCCTTTCTGTCTCTGTGTGTAGGAAACTGAATCTAACATCCAGAATTATGTGACAAAAATGATGTGAATTGTCATGAAAATGTTTTTGCCATTAGACCTGAAACTACTAGCTGATGAATCGATGCGTTAGGCAGAAAATACTATTTCAATACTTGCTTATATGTTTAGATACATTCAGACAAAACCCGTCATCTGAAGACGTCATCTTTAGGTTCGGGAAAATGTCTCACATTTTATAGACAAAATTATTTATTAATTGATAATGGAATATAATTGCTATTTGAAGCCATCGTTGCTTGTTCGCCTGTTTAGGTTTAACCTATGAGTTAGAAGTACATAGAAAGTAAAAGCATTTGAGTGAAGAAGTTGATCACAGCTGATACTGTCAATGTGTTTGTATCTGCTGACTTGTCAGATCAATGAGGAGCTGGTGAGAGGTGGACAGGAGGTTACAGGAGGTTACAGGAGTAATAACAGGGGTGTCTATAGGTCATATGTCTACAGAAGTGCGAGGTCAATCCTTAGAGCTTGTTTTGTGCTGAGGCTGCAGCTGTAGCTCTGGTTACAGCTCTTCTTGAATGTACAGTAATGAGAGAGCTGGGCCACGTTACCAGCAAGGGGTGAACAGCTCAGACAAGACAGTCAAAATTTAAACAGCTTTGTTCAATGACACCACAGTTTTGACAAATTGTACACTGTCCTCAGTAATGAATATGCTAAGCTATATATACATATATATATATTTTTAAAGCTTGGTCAAGTAGGAAGAGAGGTTGAACAGCAATCCTTTGGTCATTCCACAGACTTGAGGCTAAACTTTGGCTGGATCTATGAAGGCCGTGAACATATATTTCCTCTAATGATCCATCATGGTTCAGTATAAATTGTTGTTTGCACTGCTAAGATTTTTTAAGGTTCAGGTCTGTGCCCCAAAAAAATCGATTCATCAATTCATCTCTCGACTTAGAATTCAGGCGCGAACTGGCAGGAGATTGATTTACTCTCACGCGCCCTTTTCCCTCCAGGCTCGGGGTAAGAAGCGGCAGAGGGGCTGGTTTCATTCCTCTCACGTCAAGCTCCTGGGTCCCTCCAGCAGCAAGTCCTCTCCCTCTCCTCTGCCAGGTGATGGCTGACACACTCTGAACACGATGTCCTGTTTGTGATGAGCGAGCACAATCCGTCTAGTTTTTCTCCACATTTTTTATTTGGATTGCTGGGTTACTGTAATACATAACCAAGTGAAAATTCAGAATCACATTCATCTTTCTAGGCTACAATTGACCTGCCAATCCTGCCAATCACTGTGGTTGTGATTCCGTGTTCCACGTTTTTAAATTACGTAATTACATGAAATATGAATTCATGCATGAAACAAGAGAGGTGCGAATGCTATTAAATTAGTGTCATGTATCCGTAAGTGATTAACTTTGATGAGTTAACAAATATCAGTAGACACGCTCCTAACAAGATTTTATAATTCCATAAAAAAAGTCTTGAAATTTTCAATAGATTGATTTTTTTTTTTTTTTAAATTCAGTTCTGCCTATGGTGAAACATCCTATTGATCAACACTCACTTCTTAAAGCCCCTGAAACTAGGCTTCACATCTAAAGTATTTATTTGTAACATTGAATATTCATGGCTGAACACAAACAGTTAAAGTTTTTAAAAAACGTCTTAGTTGTTATTATTTATTACCTCCCACGAGGAGGGTATATTTTCTTCGATTGAGAAAATAAGATTTCACAGCCTTTAATAACACACCTTTTGTGGCCCTGATCCCTCAGTGTGCCAAGTTATCGCGATGTACGACTACACTGCTGCCAATCGGGATGAACTGAGCTTCTCCAAGGGTCAGCTGATCAGCATCCTGGACAAGACAAACCCTGACTGGTGGAAGGGAGAAGCCAATGGAGTCACAGGCCTGCTGCCCACCAATTATGTCAAGATGACAACAGAGTCAGACCCCAGCCAGCAATGTGAGTAAACTTTCGGTTTTGTTTTCTGCTTTAACTTTTCCTCAGACAGACCCTGTTTTTCTGTCATACCACTTGAGAGAATATCAATAATTCAAACACTTCATTTGGAATTATTGTGGGAGTGCTGGGGGAGGAATCGCACTGTGTGGAAACTGATAAAACATGTTTATCAGCTGTAGAAAACAAACTTCTATCATCCTGCTGAAAAAATCTCATTGGTTGACTTGGCTCACTTCAGGTACAGTAGATTCCTTGTCCATGTCAGAGCATGGAGAGACTGACGGTAAGCGTAAAATAGTTGGTTTGTGCCAATCACTGAGGGAACACTGGTGAACATAGTCATTGCACTTAAAAGGCTCAATCCTCGACATATTGTTAGTGTAATAATTATTGAAATAAAGTTAAATGTAAAATTTCCAATTTGAGCAAACGTAATGGATTAGGCCTTTTAAGTTTAAGAGGGTTCAGAATCATTTAAAGGAACAGTTTGACATTTTGGGAATTGCCAAGAGTTAGATGAGAAGATCGATACCGCTCATAGCGCTGTGTCTTGAATATGAAGCTGCAGCTAGCAGGCAGTTAGCTTAGCTTAGCTTAGCTTAGTGTAAACCAGTGGGAAAGTGTTAGCATGGCTCCGTCTGAAGGTAAAAAGTAAAATAAAAATCTGAAAAAAAAGTAATGAGGCTAGCTAACAATGCTAGCTGTTTTCACTTGTTTCCAGTCTTTATGCTAAGTTAACCGCCATATAACAACCTCCTAGCTGTAGCTGCATATTTAACAGACCAACAGACAGTGGCATCAATCTTCTCATCTAACTCTCAGCAAGAAAGTGAATAGAGGCATTTCCCCAAATGGCTAACTATTCTTTTTAACAAACCTTGCCAACAAATCATTGGATCAACAAAACTGGCTCATTTTCTTTTCCCAATCAGTCACATTTCTGGAAATTGAAGCTTCATTTTCACTGGGAAATACAATGCATACAATACAGTGATCACTTCACTGTCGGGGTCGGTGTGATTTCACTCGTATATTCACTGCTGATTCGCACATAGCTCGTCAGAAATTTAAAAAAAAGGCCCTTTTGAAGCAGGAGGTTTGTATTTGAATTAGTATTCATAGCTTGCATGTTCCCCTCACTGCAGTGGATCTCTGTTAATAAGAGTGAACACGATGGACGTTTAATTATTATAAATTTGTTAAAGCCACAGACACTAAATGCAATGAAATCTGAAATCTAATGAACACGTTCTGACTTATACACACCCCAGTACACGAGGTCTGCGCTTCTTTACAGAAATGCAATGTAAGAAATTATGATCATGCTCCAGCTGATACGACTAGCAATAACATTTACATTTCCAGAAATGCATTATTAATGCACCTGCATGTAAGAGTCCAGCATTAATATTAAAACTATATTAATGTCTGCTGTCTCTCCATCTCTCCTTCATCTCACTCATCTCCCCCTCCCGCTCCTCCACTTCATCTCTGTTTTTTTCTTTCCTCTGTAGGACAGTAATGCTGGCTTTCCTCTCTCCTCCTCCTCCTCCTCTACCTCCTCCTCTTCCTCCTCTTCCTCCTCTTCCTCACCCCTTCTGTCTGAGCCAATCCGAATTGCCCTGTCGCAACAGGAAGCCCAGCCGCCAGCAAGAACAGCCCAGCTCTGCGCTTTCTATCTCACTCGTTTAGGACTGTGGTGTTCTGTGCCCCTCTTCTTTTTTTCTTTTTAATCCCCCTTTTTTTGCTTCTTTTACCTGCTCTTCTTTAAATTTCCTCTTCTGTCTTTTCCTATTAGGCATTAATTTCTCGCCCTTACCCCCCTCGCTCTCTCCTCTCCTGTGTTTCCCTTGATGTTTCTTTAATTAACTAATTAACCGAGGGAGCGAGGCAGAGGCAGCTAGACATGAGTTGTAGAGGCTTTTGTCCCTCTAATACAATAGCATGGAAAGTGTAGTTTTGCTAAAGATTAATGGAAATATAAACCATAAGAGTTTGGTTACACAGTATAATGAAAATAATATGTAAATGGCATCAGACTGAAGTCATTTAGTTTTCTAAATCGTGACTATGAATCAGTATGAGAGTTTTTTTAACAGGGTCATTCATTCTTGCACTAACAACTTTAAACCTTGTTAAAATGGACCAATGTGAAAACTCACTGTTGCTTAAATCACCAGTAACCTTGATTGCTGCTTGCTAACACATTGCTTTAATTAAAATTAACCGATTATGTTATTATCACTTCTTATGCACTCTTCCATTTATTAATGCTTCCAAGTATTTAACATCGAGACTCATCCTGTACTGAACTGTGATATCACCAGCAAGAAAACACAAGATATTAGCATACCATCCGTTGAGAGTAGATTCAGAGAAAACGACACAGCTGACATTTACATCCAATCTTTGCCAAGTTTGAACCTCAAAGACTTGAACTACCAACAAAGTCTTCCACTGCTCTTTCACTCAAGCATTAGCTACTTTATTAATTTACACCTATGCAATCATTTGGAGTGAGCGCTTGAAAGGTGCTTCATTTTTCTTTAATCCAGAGTCCTCGGTAGCAGTGTTGTTAGTGTAAGCATTGCCTGGTATGTTCCTTAAGTTCTTGTACTGCAAGTACAATGTGCCTCACTCTTGTTTGTGCATTAAATGTAAATAAAATATCATAGAACTGATAATAAAGGGAGATTTTAACATGCTGATGTCTGTAGTGTTTTCTACAATAGTGCTTATCGGATTTTCTCCATGTGAGTGATTGACAGAAAAGTTGTATGTGTGTTTGCCGCGCACATGCTACTGGTGTGTTTGTGCATGGATGCATGCCTGCCTGCATGTATGTTTGTTTGCATGGGCATGTGTGTGTGCACTATAGGGTGTGCCGACCTGATGACGCTGGACACCATGACCCCTCAGGAGAGGAAGAGACAGGGTTATATCCATGAGCTCATCCAGACTGAGGAGACCTATGTGGAGGACCTGGAGCTGGTACTAGAGGTACACACACACACGCCCAAACATTCTGGGATATTTACAAATTGTCAGCTTCTCTCTGGAATTTGAAACACTGATCTTGTTTCTGTCTCTACTTGTTTGTGTATGTTTATGCATCTCAGGTTTTCTACAAACCCATGTCTGAGTCAGGCCGTCTAACAGAAGCTGAGATGGCAGTGATCTTTGTTAACTGGAGGGAGCTGATTATGTGTAACACCAAACTGCTCAAGTAGGAAAACACACACACACACACACACACACACACCATTAAGGATTCTGTTTAATGTCTTTAATCTTTTCTGCTTCCTGCAACTATGAAGTCTGCAGATTTACTCTTGATCTATTCAAATTAATTTAGACAGTTCAGCCAGTATTCACACACACACACACACACACACACACACACACGTCTACATGAGCTGAGAGTCAGAGATGCAAGACTTGACACTTCCATGCCTGGCTTAGTACAGACACCTGAAGATATAACAAAAATCTTTAAAGTGTTTCACATCATCAACATCTGTGTCCCAGGGCCCTGCGCGTCCGGAAAAAGACAGGAGGAGAGAACATGCCGGTTCAGCTGATAGGAGACCTGTTGGCGTCGGAGCTCGCACACTTGCAGCCTTACATCCGCTTCTGCTCCTGTCAGCTCAACGCCGCTGCCCTGCTGCAGAGCAAAACCCACAACCAGCCCGACTTTAAAGACTTCCTCAAGGTACAAAGTTTTGGATCTTGTAGAATCATGAAATAGGACTGACATAAAAAAAACAAAGGGACAAAACAGAGAGGGCTTACACTAAATGGTTCTGTAAGAGGCAATAAAATATGTATGTGCATCTCTCTCACTTGTCTGCATCCTCTTGAGCAGAAGATCGCCACAAACTACCGCTGTAAAGGAATGCCACTGTCCAGCTTCCTCCTCAAGCCCATGCAGAGGATCACACGGTACCCACTGCTCATCAAGAATGTACGTGGAAAATATCTCTGTCTAATTATAATGTTCCCCACCCACCACTTCTTCCTGATAATCTTTGTCTGTATTAATATCTCTCTCTCTCTGTCTCCTTTTATCTTCGTGTTGGTCAGATCCTGGAGCACACCCCAGATGGCCACGCGGACCGCGGGCCCCTGAGAGAAGCTCTGGAGCGAGCTGAGGAGCTGTGCTCTCAGGTCAATGAGGGGGTCAGGGAGAAGGAGAACTCAGACAGGCTGGAGTGGATCCAGAGCCACGTCCAGTGTGAAGGACCTATAGAGGTAAACACACTCAGATATGATTCTTTTTGTAGTTAAACTTCTGCTTCACATCAGAATTAATGTTGTCTGTTACCAAACTAAATGCACACATACAGCAGCAAAGCCAGGAAGCATTTTTCACTAAACCAACTTTATTGTACTTGCTTCCTTTCCCACATCTCGCCTCAGTTATGCTTTACTGTCTCCCCGTCTCACTTTCAGCACTTGGTCTTCAATTCACTGACTAACTGCCTCGGGCCTCGCAAGCTGCTGCACAGCGGTCGGCTGTACAAAACCAAAAGCAGCAGGGAGCTGTGGGCTTTCCTCTTCAATGATTTCCTTCTCCTCACACACAGCGCCAAACCCTTCTCCTCCTCAGGACCAGACAAGCTATTCAGCCCCAAGACCAACATACAGCTGAAGATGTACAAAACGGTAAGCGAGAGGCTAGACACTCTTCTTGGACAAAGGAATATAATATGAATCATGGTGTTAAAGTGCTACTTGTGTTGGTTTAATTATTTATAGGTAAAATCTGCTTATAACAATTTGAAATGTTTAATTTCTTCTTTTTCATTTTAGTAATAATTATCTAGAGTATCCCCTAATTATTTTTCCTTTTCAGGACATCAGCGCGTATGTGCTTCATTCATCACTTTTATTTCTTCTTCAGCCACTTTTTCTAAATGAGGTTTTGGTGAAAATGCCTCCCGACCCATCCAGTGACGAGCCACTCTTCCATGTCTCGCACATCGATCGCGTCTACACGCTCAAAACTGAGACCTTGAACGAGAGGTACACGGGCACACATGGGCATCTGCATGAATTTCAGCAAAGAACGAATTAGTCTGTCTGGAATTTTCACAAGTTTATTGTTTTTTTGTAGGACAACATGGGTCCAGAAAATCAAGGCAGCATCTGAACATTTCATAGAAACTGAGAAGAAAAAGAGAGAGAAGGCTTACCAAGGTAAACACAGTCACTTTTCACCTAAGTGAAACTACTAAGTGAACAAAGTGTGTTCAGCTAGTGTCCTCACAGAGCAGGTGATCTCCATTAGCACCAGTAATCAAAAGCTTGGAATGCAGTGAAACGGGATACATGAACACAATGTCCACGTTCACACCCAAATTTAATTACATCGATTGTTGCCTTAATAATTAGTTACCAAAAAAAAAATCACATACAGTGCAACACTGTATGTAACAGTGTTGTAATGTAATGTATGATTGTAGGAAAATTATTAGGGTGGGATCTTGTATTTCAATTAAAAAAAAAAAAAAAAAAAGCAATATTCTCCTCTTAATATCACATATAGTTGTGAGTTGATTCAACTAATTTAACCATTTTATAACTAAAAGGCAGAATATAAAGAATTTGATAAGTGTATTCTAATGTAAATACACAATATATTCATGAAATAATTTTCACTATGGCATCAGTGCACATGTTAGTAGAATAAGCAATTTTCAAAATTATGGCTAATACAACAAAATGATGAATATTCCAAATTTTAGAATAAAGAGATACTAAGAAAAAGGCTAAACTTGAATGTAATGAGACAATTTTATGATACATTTTCTGTTGTATGGCATACAGGTTAATGCGAATGTGATTTTGTTTTCAAAATCAATCCAGAATATAAATAAAAACATAAATATGGGGTGAGTAAATAAACACAAAAAAACTTATCTATAATCCTCCTCCCCTAATAATTTGTATACAGTCCCTTACTAATTTTTACCACCTGTGTGTATATTGTCCACACATTATTCACTACATCAGTTGTTTCAACAATCAAAGCCTCGTGTGTGTTTCAGGCTCATGTCTAATGGCTCTGTGTTTGTTTTAGCTCGTTCCCTGAAAACCAGTGGTATCGGCCGCTTGCTGGTGACTGTCACTGAAGCTCAGGAGCTCAAGGCCTGTAAGCCCAATGGTGAGGCTCTGTGATGGGATAAGACTGTCCAGGGTTCCATTTCTTAAAGAAATATTAATACAGTGTGTATTACAAAAGTAATGACTAGTTCATTTGAAAACCCTCATTATTTCTCTCCAGGTAAAAGTAACCCGTACTGTGAGCTGACCATGGGGGCTCAGTGCTACACCTCCCGGCCCATCAGCGACACTCTGAACCCCAAGTGGAACTTCAACTGCCAGTTCTTTATCAAAGACCTCTACCAGGACGTCCTGTGTATCACTGTGTTCGAGAAAGACCAGTTCTCACCAGATGGTCAGTGGATAAAGAGATGCTTACTCAGACATAATGGATTATAAAGCTTTTGTGCAGTTTGTCCCGTCAGTACAGAATCAATGGAACAGACATAATCCTTGACTGGATGCGAGGTTCTGATGATTGCTTTTGTTTTGTTGTGTCTCTCTTTCTGTTCTTTCTGACATGACTGTGTGTTTCAGATATTGAAAGCCCATGAAGCTGTTTGTAAACATGGTCTTAAAAGCACTAATTTCTGCAGTTTTACTAAATGACTGTTTTCTGCATCTCCAGATTTCCTGGGTCGGACCGAAGTTCCTGTGGCAACCATCAAGAAAGAGATGGAAAGCAAAGGTGCTGCAAACCGACGCCTACTACTACATGAAGTCCCAACTGGAGAGGTTTGGGTGAAACTAGACCTACAGCTTTATGAGCCCAGCAAATGAGGACAACACACACCCAAACACTCCCTCAGGCACAGACTTTCATTCCATAGCAATGAGGAGACATTTTTCATTAGAAGAAACATTTTAAAAGCCTAAAAGTTCCTGTTTGTAGCAGTGCAAGAGATGCAACGAAAAACCCATTCTGCTACTCGTTCTGCCCTGAGCCATCAAGACGCGACCTCAAAAAGAAAGGGAAGTAGAGCGAGAAACGGGTGAAATATCCTCAGAAGTAGTAATTTATTGTGGAAAAGGGAATTTTTGCTACAATCAAATCAGCAAAAATGTGAACAGAATTGCCAATACTTTATTTGCCATGCCTTAAAATGTAACCAGGAAGTTTTCCTAAATGGTTACGAAATGTAATATTTTTATATCATATATACAAATTTGTATACGATACTATTTCACTCTTAATGAGGGAATACAGCCTGTCCTACACGTGTTCACGTACCCTATTATACATTCACCCTGCCCGTTGTTGCACACCATTGTACAATGTAATGTCAACGGTTACCCCTGCGGTGTAACCAAGTCTGCCATTAAATCTTGAAAATGGCGTGAATAAAAAGGTACATACAGTAAACATTTTTCTTTGTTGTGGCTTAATGATTTTACTACTTTCTCAACACATTGTTTGTTTACCAGAGTCCTGACACTTTCAAGTAGGGTACCTGGGAAAACTGAGGTAGTTAAAAGCGAATCGAGGTGAAGATGTGTGTTAAACAAGGATTTTATTTGAACGTAGGAAAGGACTGAAGTTGCTGTAAACTTCCACTTGTGGAGAAACAACAGCTGGTCTGATGGCACCTTCCATCTGGTGTGGCAGTTGCATTTATGTGGTAAGGTATCGAATCAAGCCTGGATGAGACACTTACGTTACTTCTAACACACAACTTATTACTGTGATTCTTAGCTGATGTTGTGGTGTCGTTGCATATCTTAGTGTTATAGAAAATATGGTTTATAAATAAAACTAATTCTCTTAATGCCGTATATACGTACCTGCTGAACTTCCTTCTTTCAGCCTCATCCACCACTGGAGTTTTTCTGGATGAGGATGAGGCCTGTTGAGGTGTGCTGGCCTGAGGTGTCACAGACTCACTGAGAGGACGATCACTGTGAGGTAGCTTCTTTGCTTGTCTCCCTGTGTATTTACATCCTAAGATAGAACAGAAACCAATTTATAATTTGAAGAGTCATTAAAAACCACAAATCTGTCTAAAGATTTAAAACTAATAAGGATTCACAATGATTTGTGTTGACTGTAGCGGAAGCTACAAGTGACATTAATGATTATCCATGCAAAACTACTGTTTAGCATTTAGCTAAAATGCTAAAGTAATGTAACAGTAGCACATGTGGAGATGACTCACTAATGTTCTCTATAGCACAATATAAGTTTGCTAACACTAGCTAACATTAGCCACCATAAGTTATTGGTCATACCAGACCAAGTAAGGCAAACCCCTGAGTGTTTTGAATTGCACAGGGTGCCTTTAAATGCTTATGAATACAACTTGAATACTTTGAATACATTTGGAATAGGAAGATTTTGTTATTACATCTTTCAAAAGTAACATAGCTTTGCTTTAATTTCCCCAAATTTAAGAGAAAATGCCACTACAGTTATCTCAGTTCAAAACTCAAAGCAAAGCATTCACATTAAGTCTGAAATTTCGTTTTGGTTAAAAAAGGAAAATACCCAGATACCTGCTTCACAAGAACGAGCTGTTCTCTTTTCCTCCAGTCTTTGATGTAACTGAAGGTGTAATGAGTCCTTTAAGTCAGCTGTGTTGAGCTGGCGATAGAGTGGTTAATAGATTGTCAGTAATGGACACATTTGAAATATGTGAATATGTCCAAAACTGTTTTTTTTTTCTTTTGTTTTTTTTTTTTTTTTTTTTAAATATTGAGTAAAATATTTAAGTCACAAAAATCACCTTGAAGTATTGTGGCTTTTTGATGTTGAGAAGAAAGGGATTGTACTCCTTTAGATCATAAGTTTCTAGAAACACAAAACCCTGACGGTGAAAGACAGTAGTCAGATTAATATATATCTCTTTAGTTAGCTTTGCTTATTTTTGTAGTAGCACAAAAAAAAGTCTGAGCTTCAGCATTACCTTGGTGTTGCAGTGTTGGAGATAGCGACTATACAAGCTCTGGCGCCTCTTGACCTCCAAAGTGCTACAGCTGGACACATGTTCCTCCACTCTCCTCTGGAGGGGAAACCATACACGCTCAGTCCAGCGCTTGTGCAGCAGCTCCCTCCTCCTCAGCTGTGTGACATCTCTTTGGCTCAGAAACCTCTCCAACTCCTCAATGACGACACATTTAAGCCAACATGGGAGTTACAAAAAGGTCAATGTGTTTCCCTGCGACTCAAAGTCTTTTCTTTTGTAACACCATGAAGAGCAAGATATGGAAAAAGCTGCATCATTTTACTGAAAGTAACGTAAGTTAGAGAATGTAAGCACATTAAACACAAAAACAGCAAAGCTATAGAAACCACAAGCATCTTACCTTCACAAAACCATTTTCTGTGTCCAGTAAAGGTTTGATTATCTCTCTTGCCTGTTGATTTTCAGCCTCCATCTTTGTCTAAATGCCAACACATGCAGTAAGAAAAGTAACCTCCTCTCTGTGTATGCATGTTCGTGGATGAGTGCACTACCTGCAGTTGTCTTAGGGAGGTGTGAGAGGGCCAGTCCTGTTTGGCACCGGGCTGTGATCCAGAGGGCGAGGCTTCATCCCTTTCCCCTGCTCTTACACGTCCACTGCTGCTCCTCGGCATCACACTCGGCTGCGATGGCCACTTCCTAGCCCCTGTGGCGTCCTTCACACCTGCCGTGCACTCCTGAAACACCAGTAGAGTCACTTCTGTGGACGCTTATCAACTATGATCTGTAACTATTTAAAAACATGTTGTTGTTCCGGTTTGCAGTGTACAGTTTCATTTTCAGAAATCATGTGTACCCACTGTGAATGCAAGAATGCGTGAAAACAAACTGCACAGCCACAAGTGGATTGTTGACTCCTGGAAATCCCAGCTCGAGCTCACAGACAGACCAAACACAATCATGTAGCTGTACAGAAGGTAACAAAAGCCAGCACAACAGGCAGTGACAGATCGTATCACTGCCTGGAAACACGAGCTGCTTCTCACTGTTACGCAAACACATACAGTATGGTAGAACATGTATGTGAGAGCAGTATGGAGATTTTTTTGGCATGACTTAGAAGGTTTGATATCAGCGCGAAGGTGGCAGCTTCTTTCCTTGCTGTGCCTTTTGATGTGTTTGTCTGAACTAGTAGTACTATCTTGATTTAATGTGCAGTACATGCATTTGGATGCATTGTTCATTTGCATTTCACCTGATCCAGCACCATGTACTTTCTTTCTGTTGTCCATGTTGATAACAGTAGCTACAATATGTGTCTGTCAATAACTTGAAACCTTTTTCATTAATCCCTTTGCTAAGGCATCAAGATTCCAGCATCGTACATTCAGACATGTCACTGTACTGACAGGACAGGACAGAAAGAAGGGCAGCCATGCATTCAGACGGGTATTGTACCCGCTGCCAAACTATCCAGGCTGGCAAGGGTACACAGCCTCTCTGACATTAAAAGACTGGTGATAAATTATTAGTTGGCAAGAGTTCACAGTTTCACTCTGTGAAAGGGCAACAGCAGTGTGCATGCAAGAGAGAGAAAAAAAATCTATATATCATACTGTTGAGCAGAAAACCTTCACCCTTATTGCTCTTCAATAGCTAGAGGTTGATTAATTTGGCAGGGTGGTAAACTGACAAGTGTTGGCTCTGTGTGTGTGTGTGTGTGTGTGTGTGTGTGTGTGTGTGTGTGTGTGTGTGTGTGTGTGTGTGTGTGTGTGTGTGTGTGTGTGTGTGGCAGTCCTGATGTAGATGATTATAAAAAGTTGTTGGTGTTTTAAAGTTGCATTATAAGACTATTACTTAGATCTTTTTTGTTTTTAGTGGCACTTATACATTTATTAAGAGACACTTGCATGTTTTTCCTTACCTCTGGTTTCAACAGGCTGACAGGAAATGGTGTGTGGAAGGTGATCAAGCCACTGGCAGTGTCTTTCTTCTTGATAGGGCTCATCCCTGCATCATGAGAAAAAAATACTTTTGAGTCATCAGTGATGATAACTAGCTTGTTATGGGTCTATTGGCCCCAATAAATCTTAATCTATATGTGTATTAGCTAAAGCCCTTGGTGCCACAGGCTAAACAGGCTACATTTGTATCACTTAAGGGCTACAAACTGTGGGAGAGCAATATTGCATGAAATTAAATTAAATCTAATCCAATCGGTGCCTTTACTTTAGTAATTAAGCCTGTGGCGCAACCGCAGTGTTATGGTTTCTTACCTTTGTTGACTTGAGGACGTTTGGGTCGAAAAATTAAACACAATATCCCTGGTTTACGGTCTGAAGGTCGTCACATTAAAAACGTGAAGCATTTTAAGAGTGGCAACTGCTTGTTCCCCCCTCAGACCTGCCTCAGCTGTCAACAGAGGTAGTAACCTGCAGGGAGAAGGAGAGATAGCGGAGGGGAGAGGCCTCCTCCAGGTGTCCTACCGTCTGGAGGTTTTCCGTTGCCATGACACCGGCACACACAAGCGAGCCGAGACGAGCACGCGCTGCAAAGACGTTCTCAGGACGCACGCGGCGTTTCATATGTAAGCATATCAATCTATATACATTTTGTTTAACAAATTTAAAGTTTCACAAATAAAATCTTAATGGACCAAAATTCTTGGGACAGGAGCGACAATTAATGACATAATTGGTCAAAAACATAAATTATTACATATATTTTAAATTCGGCACTGAGATATTTAACAGCTCGTACAATTTTCACCTTGTAATTATTTATTTTTCCCCGTATAAAACTTCAAAATATTTTTTTGTTCTTAATTATTCTCCATAACAATAGCAATAGTCCTATCTATTTTAGGCAGGGTGATTGCTACCTTGTCTAACACTCACGTGTGTTTAGACAGACTGAGTTTATCCCGCCTGAGTGGTTGGCTATATACTCACAGACCGGAAAATATCATCCTCTAGACACTGAGACAATCAGTACATGTGTTATTTGAAAGAGTAGTTAATGACATCACAAGGGATCCCGTCTGACACCCAACTCATATTCAAAGAAATCCGTGGAATAACGAAAAGTTGTAGCTTATTTAGGTGACCATTTGGTATTTTAAATTCTAAACAAAAAAGATTCAAAGTAAGCCCTGTGAGTTCAGAGAGTTTCAGAAAGTCTATTTCTGAGGAGCTTGCTCGGGCCTGTAAAGCTGCTACTATAAGGTGCACTGGGTTAAAGAGTTGTACTCTGCTGGTCTTAATAAGCCCGTTGACACCTGATGTGCACTTTCAAGGTGTTCCACGGCAACACTCCCGACACCTGTGGAGAATGCGAGTACTTAATGTTTGGGTATTAGCTGCGTAAAGGCAGGGCAGGGCTTGGCCAGATCATAACTTGGGATTTTCACTGCTTTCTTTCTTTTCGTTGCCGGGTCCAGGACAGGGGGGAGACTACATGGATTGGTGGACTTCGTTGGCAGCGTGTATTGCCCTGCTGTGGATATTCTGCTTCATAGACGGTAAGAGAAAAATGACAAGTGGAGATTTGTAAACTGGACTACCTTAAGGCGGAAACATATTCAATGTAAAGCACTTCACTTGGTATAAACCAAATTATATTTTCTTTCAGATTTGTTAAGAATTAATTATCAGTTGCCCAAAAGCCATAAACGGACGGGACATCTTAAATCAGGAAGTCATGACATTATTCAGATTTTACGCACGCTGCCGCATGTGTAACAGTGGATGTCACCCACTAAAATATTAAGGAGTCATTTTGTGTGTAGTACATCTTAGACTAAGAAGGTGTAATTTAATAAATGCTTCGCAAAAATAGTGGTTGTCCTCACATTAGACTTTCTTCTTTGGCATTTTTGTGACTAATAATTCGAAAGGGTCTTATGCCTAATCTTTCCGAGACATACTCTTGCCAACAGCGAAACTGCAATAGAAAGTAAGAATTTGTCTGTATTGCAGATTAAATCATTTGTGATATTGGTTAATTTAACTGATGATTGATCCTGTGCAGCAGGAGTGCGTAATAACGCACCACACCACTCGCTTTGCGTGCTCAGGTGACACCCACTGCCCACATGGCTGCTGTACAGACTTAATCCAGTGGCAGACGCTGTTTGTAATGGTAACTGACATTAGCCACAGTGTTAAATTAGACTCCAGCTGACCCCGTTACCCTCTTATCTCCAGGCAACGCCGTGCTTGAGCTGCGGCTGCTCTTCCATGCTCTGACCAAAGCAGCTTGTCACCTGTACCTGGCCCTGCTCCCGCTGCGCCGAGCCGCCACCCACTTCGCGGACTGCGCGAGATACCTTTTCAACCATGCCCAGCAGACCCCCTCCCCTCACGGCTACCCCCACCAAGGCCAACCCCTGGCCAGGAAAGGCACGCTGCACTTCCTGGAGGGCATGTGCGTGGTGTGCGAGACGGTGCCTAACCTGATGGGTGCAGCGCTCAGTGTGGGCGCCGCCTTCTGCCACATGCTGCAGGGAGGCTTCTACGTCCTGGCGGCGACGCTGCGCACCATCCAAGTCAACCTGTTCTCCCAAATGAACGGCGAGAAGGAGAGATGGGACAAAGAGCGACACAGAGCCAGAGAGAGCGAGAAAAAGTTAAATTCTAAAGTGTTGGAATACATCTCGGTGTTTTGTCAAGACCCTGTCAGCGCTTTACGCATCAAGGTCGACGTGCCACCTGTGTATAGATAATCTTTGTTCTTGTAAAAAAAATGTCCTGGTTAATTGGCACATAAGAGGCCTTCTTCTAATTGCTGAGGGGTTACAGGTGCAGGCAGAGTGTTGATTGGTTTGCAGAGAGGACAGGAGGTTGAACTTTGACCTCTGGTGTTGCTGGGGGAATAGTACCAACAGAATCAGAAAAGAAATGATATTAAAGTGTGAAAAAGATAAAACAATCTATGGTGCATTTTGTTACATTTGTTTTACATTTATTGAGATGTAAAGAAGTTAAAATAAATTTCTCAAACGAAAATCTCACGTGTTTGATTGGTTGACATTGTTGTGATATTTATATCCTTATTGCTACATTAATGCACATACAATCAAGTGTCATAATTCAGTGTCGGTGTTTACTATCTAATTGGGCTTAAGTCAGCAGACAGTTTATTTATCAGTGCTTTTTTGCTCATTCACACTATCAGTCGTATCAATCAACAATAAATCTGGAACAGAAAGTTAAAAATGTATTAACACAATGTAAGTTATTAAAATGAAGTCATAGTCCACAGGCATCACCAATGCTTCTGTCACACCTGGAAGGGCAGGAAGGCACTTTTGTTTTTTGTTTTAATTTAAAAACTGTTTTCATCAAAAACTACTTCTGATTATAACATCAAACAAAATCAGCTACACCGTCACCTTTGGGTCACCATGCCAGGTGTTTGTAGCTTTATCTTAGCCCTGTCAGATCTGTAAGGGATGAGAGCGAGGACATGGAGAGGGGGAGGTAGTGAATGTTCAGGAGTGGAACGCAGCCAGGTTAAGTCCAGCATCCAGGATAAAGTATTTTGTCTGAGAGCTCAGAGTTAAGGTGCAGCAGTTCTGCATAACGGCTCCGAGGGAAGAGGATGAGGACAAAGATGTGAAAAGGGAGAGGAGGACGGGGTCAAACAGGGGTGAACAGGACTGTGGGCTGATACTTAGGATGGATTTGTTCCATTGGAGACTAAAGCCTCGCATCAGGTGTAGTCTGGAGCATCTGGGGAAGGATTTTCCCCACTACAGGGAGAGAGGAAAAAGAAAAATCCCTCATGTTTTTGGTATGGTAAACGACAGTCTATTTTAAAGGCAGAAAGGTAAACTAGACCAAAAATATTCATTTGCAAGACTCAAAACAACTGCTCTATCTTCATCAAAAATCACAACTCACAAAGTGCGTCTCCAATTCTTTTAACAGCTGCTTTGTTCACTTTGTATTCACTCTGCTCAGACCTGTGATGAGGAAACAAGATACTCATGCATAACTTTGGCATCAAAAATGCAAACAGCTTCTCAACCACCACAGAAAATGAGCTTAAAACCAAACAGATTTGCAGGGGCTAATCCCATTACTCACGCCTTGAACTTTGTCACAGCCTCCAGTCGTTGCAGAGCCGACAAAACGTTTTTCTGCGTGTCAGATGAAAGGGCTTCATAGGTGTGAAGCTCACCTGCACAACAGAGAGATAATCACGGCGATGTGGTTTGCTGAGCTGGAGAAGCTGGAGACAGTTCTAGAGGTCAGAGTTGTCACACTTTCTGTTTTACCTGAGAGGATGAGCTTTGTAGCCAGGTTTCTCACAGCAGGTAGGACCTGTTTCTCTGTGAACACATGAACCCCATCTTCAGAGAGGTACCTGAACATCACCTGGACATAAAAACACAACCTGATCAAGCAGACGAACCTAAACTTTCTTCTTTTCTTATATATTATGTTTTTATATTTGATTAATTCTGTTGTAGCAGGCCATTTAAAAAGAGAAAAGTGCCATAAACTAAACTAACTTCCAGGTAATGCTTTGGAAAATTATTGGGAAATGGTTTCATTTTCCACCACGGAGGTTTAAATTCTGTTTCAAAGCCTCATTAAATTTTGTTGACCTAAAAGTTGTCACATTTGAATAGACCAATCTAAAAATACTGCAATCAGCTGAAACACCAATCCCATTTAAAAATAAAAAGTTGGGGCTCTGAACTAAATTCTCCATCCTCTCCCTGCTAAATAACCTGAATTTCATTTATGTGCACGACGTGTTATCATGGTCATAGAAGGCACACGTCAAAGCACCTGATAGGAATCTATGAAGGGTTGTAGAAGTGCCTGCAGGAAGGACAGCGCCTCCAGCCCCGTGTCTGACAGTGTTACTTCCTGCTGGCTCAGGTGGACTGCTCCACATTTCTTCAGGAGGAAGCACGCCTCCTCAAAGTTCTGATTGATGGACAGACATTAACACAAAATCAGTAACATTATGTATAGATTTAAAATGAAGCAACAACTCAAGCAGCCATCATCCATCCAAGTATACTGGTTAAGTAGATAACCTGGGGTGCTATTGCTTCATCAGGCCAAATATGACAGAGGTAGAGCTACGAACTAAGATTTCCTACACGATTTCCTACACGATTTAAGAGGACGATAATCCTCCTGGTCCTGTGATGCTCGGAGGAAGCTGAGCCTTGACAGAGGGTGTTACCTGAGACAACTTGTCAGGGATGAAGATGAACTCGTAGGAAAAGAGCTCCTGCAGGAAGCAGAAGAAGGTGAAGAGCTCGTCTGTGAACACAACAGTAGATCACAATGAAGCGAGGGCACAGAATTTCACACTGTTATCTGGAAAAAATGTCGTTGTTAACCTTCACCTCTCCGTGTGCTCTTTGTGATGTGAATGGCGGTCGCGAGCAGGGCCGGACGCACAAAAACGTGCAGCGCCTGATTCCTATAGGAGGCCAGCATCAGCACCGCTGCCGCTATCTTTATCACGCCCTCCTCTGGGCTGATTGGACGCTTCCTCACTGTCTCTTCCTCCTGAACCAGGTAGACACGTCCCGCTTTGTGATGAACTACGGAGCGATGAAGGGCCATGGTGGATGACATCACATCGGAGTCTTGTCCTGCAGAAAATTATCTCCGTTATCTTTCTTTAATATGTAGTTTGGCATTTCAGAGGGTCGGACTGGCATCAGAATAGTTTGTGTGTACATGTGTGTGTGTGTGTGTGTTCATGTGCCTGCATATGTGAATCTACACACACCCAAGACCTGTAAAGTGAGACAGTTCAGTAGGGTCGTCTCAGGATAAGTTACTTAAAGTGCATTAATCCACCGAACATCTCCTAAGTGAATCTGAACGCTTGTGCCAACTCACATTCATCTAATCTGTCTGATCTACCTCAGAGCTGAAGGAGCCTTTAGTGTCCCGAGTAGAGACGCTGGAGGGAAAGCACTCGGTTACTTTTCTCTGCATTAACTCTGTCTGGTTCACTTCAAATGCAATATGCAAATGCCCCCTACTGGTCAGTCAAGGGATGTGAAGGTTAAGGCTTGCGAAGTCCCTCCGTGAGGAGAGCTTAATACTTATCCTAATCATGTGCTCAAGCTTAATGCAGCTGTATTTGCACATAAAATAAAATGTATTAAACCCATTCATTAAAGCTGGACAGCTTTTAACACTGCTATCCCAGACTGGTGTTTTAGATGTGGGCAGGAGAAGGGACATTTTCCCCCACTGTGTTTGGGAACACAATAGAGTTTAAAAGTTCTGGATGGAGATTGAACAAACTCTGGAAAACATATTGGGTGTAAATTGAGGACGATAGTGTTTTTTCTACTTGCCAAAAGTGTTATTTCTCTGTCATCGAAAAAGACCTACAACTTTACCTTTGCAAAAAATAACTTGCATACTAATAGGTAAAAAGCCTTTTTTTTTTTAGAGTTCATGGAGAATACAGATATCAGTGATGTAATGTGATAAATGTAGCTGGTGAACTCTGTTGTCTGATTTATCTAAATAACTGGATACCCTTTTTTTTATATAATATAAACAATATATGTATTATTTTATATAATTTTTATGCATTTATATTGTCTACATTTTTCTATAATTTAAGTGTTCACTTATTTCTTTAGGGTTTATGTTTTGTTCTTATTAGAAATTGACAACTATACTTTATAATGCCCCCCCCATTTAATTTAGACTTGGATGTGAATGTTTCTTTTCTTTGTTATTGCTACATGTTGTGTCAAAAAAAATAAAGATATTGCTGGAAAAAATACAAAACAAAACATTTTATCTTCTAACACACCATGCCAGTTCAGACGAGCCCCGTAGTCCAGCGCCAGCTTCCTGAGCCAAAGGGTTTTCTCTGTGAGCTGCTGCCACAGCAGACCCTCCTCTGTTAATACTGTGATAGGAGCCTGGAGCAACAGGCAGGCCATCAGAGACCATGGGCTGATCAGAGAGCCCTCTTCTTGGAGTCGTACCATCAGATGAGCCAGCCAGCTCACACAAGCCTGAGCCTCTGCAGTGGGCCTCTGAGGAAGATCTCTGAATAGAAATAAAGGGAGAGAAGAGAAGGGGGTGAGCAGGATGAAGGGAGGGACACAGCCAAACAGACTATGCTGCAGACAGACAGGAAAATAGATGATAACATGTCTGTAGCAACTACTGAGGATATTAGAGTAAGGCATAAAAATATAAAAAAAAAACGTCATAGTATAGTAAGGCATAAAAATATAAAAAAAACGTCATAGTATAGTAAGGCATAAAAATATAAAAAGATGTCATAGTATAGTAAGGCATAAAAATATAAAAAGATGTCATAGTATAGTAAGGCATGAAATGTCAAAAACATCATAGTATATTATGTCATAAAAACATAGTATAGTAAGGCATAAAAATATAAAAAAAACATAGTATAGTAAGGCATAAAAATATAAAAAAAAACGTCATAGTATAGTAAAGCATAAAAATATAAAAAAAACATCATAGTATAGTAAGGCATAAAAATATAAAAAAAAATGTCATAGTATAGTAAGGCATAAAAATATAAAAAAAAAATGTCATAGTATAGTAAGGCATAAAAATATAAAAAAAAACGTCATAGTATAGTAAGGCATAAAAATATAAAAAAAAACGTCATAGTATAGTAAAGCATAAAAATATAAAAAAAACATCATAGTATAGTAAGGCATAAAAATATAAAAAAAAACGTCATAGTATAGTAAGGCATAAAAATATAAAAAAAAACGTCATAGTATAGTAAGGCATAAAAATATAAAAAGATGTCATAGAATAGTAAGGCATAAAATGTCAAAAAACGGCAAAGTATAGTAAGGCATAAAAATATTTAAAAAACATCATAGTATAGTAAGGCATAAAAATATAAAAAGATGTCATAGTATAGTAAGGCATGAAATGTCAAAAACACCATAGTATATTATGTCATAAAAACATCATAGTATAGTAAGGCATAAAAATATAAAAAAACGTCATAGTATTGTAAGGCATAAAAATATTAAAAAAAACGTCATAGTATAGTAAGGCATGAAAATATAAAAAAAAACGTCATAGTATAGTAAGGCATGAAAATATAAAAAAAACGTCATAGTATAGTAAGGCATAAAAATATAAAAAGATGTCATAGTATAGTAAGGCATAAAAATATAAAAAGATGTCATAGTATAGTAAGGCATAAAATGTCAAAAACATCATAGTATATTATGTCAACACATAAATGAAAGATAAAGACTGAGATTTCAGGTGTATAGACTTCTAAACAGTCAGAAAGTTAAAAGGGACAGACTATCTTTCTTTAAAGTTATTTTTTCAGGCTTTTACCTTTATTACAGCTAGAGTGAGAGTGAGTGAGTGAGTGAGTGAGTGAGTGAGTGAGTGAGTGAGTGAGACGCTGTAAAAAGCCAGACCCAAAGTTGTGCCACCAGGTAAAGATTAAGTTCAAAGCACTTGCCCTACCACGTGAGCTAAAGAAGGAGCTAACAGCACAGTGTACCTTACACACATCATATATCTTATTTTGTCTCTCAGAGCACAACCTCCATCTGGGATGCACAATAGTTTCACTTTTATTTACTTTCAACTCCAGAACATAAGACTTTTATTAGAGGCAGGTCTTTATGTCTAATTCCCTGTTTGATATGTGTATGAGTATGAGACGAAGCCTCATTACCGATGACTTCTCCCTCCTGCTCTGTCTCATGTTTAGTTATTCCTTTACCTCCTTTAGTAATACGTTTATTTGCTGTAATGGAGGCATGGCTCAATGTGTGGGAGGTGCTCCTCCTCCTCCATGCAGTTCCTGAACAGCAGGGAAACCAGCCAATCAATTAAATCATTACAAAAGGAATTTAGAACTGGCACTAATGCAGGGATATAAAGGAATATTTATGGGAAATATAATTAAACACACGAACTAATGGGTAGACTTGGGTATGACTTTTTAATAACAATACTGAGTTTGGTTGGTAGCTAATGGGAAAATTTGAACTCATGACCTCAGCATTTCTAAAATCCTGGTTTAAGCCCTGTATGGTGAGTGTAGTGCACATGTAGAAAAACAGACTGAATATCCTGTACAGATTTGTAAAGAACTTTTGAACCTGGGTATGAGGTTGTATTGGCAGCGATTTATCTTGCCCTGGCAAAGCTGTCTGACTGACAGGGGATGGCCAAAGTTCACATGCATGGTGCCGTAATCTTCCTGAAGCACTTTGCTAGCCTTCAGCAGACCCTGCAGAGAAAGATGGAGGCTGGATGTGAATCAAAAGCAAGAATAATCAGCCTTTATTTATAGATGACCCTCCTCACTAGCAGTAATGAGGTCAAAGTCATATTGTTTGCAAATATTATATATGGACAAGAAAGAAAATGACATGTTAGTAGGGATTCAGAACAGTCCAGAGTAATGAGGCAGTCGGGTTCATCTGCACCCAATTAACCTTCCCCAGAACATTACATCTCAGTGAATCCTAGACAGTGGTGAGGTGTCTGATTATTAATTATTGCTGAAGTGAGTAATGTGAGCCGGACGCACCGTGGTGCTTTCTTTGGGCTTGGGGACACCCAGTAACTCGTGGGCAAGTAGCGACTCCTCCAGCACTCGGTCGTAGCTGATACTGACGGGCACCAGTGTGACGTCAAACACCTCACCTTTAAAGTAGGGCTCCAGCACCATGTGCATCATACCTGCAGACGCATACAGATAGCGTAGAGTGGTGAGACACATACACATAGGGATATATGGAGTACATACATCTATGAATAAATTCAACCTGAGATCAAAATTGAAAGATATCCTGGAATGAAAATAAGGAGTTAAAATGAGATTAAATATTAAGATACATGAAATTTTCTGAAACTACTGCACCTTTGTGTATTTTACCACTACATTTTATTTGTCAGGTTTTCAAATAATAATAATGTATGAATGCAGCTGTTGTTCCTTGCTGGCCATTACAGGAAAACTGTAAGAGTGTAGAAGACCCTTCTGATCAGAAAGCGACATGGTACACACTACTGCACAGTTGCAGTAGCAGAATACTTAAAGTAATATATAAAATAACAAAACAGCCATTAACCAATAAAGAACCATGTAATCGAGGGGTTGGAGACAGGACACAAAGGGAAAAGACCATCATGTTCATCTTGCTGTGAAATTAAAGCAACAAAGACTTCCCTGGGATTCACTAACACTGCGTTAACATGTGTACACTCACCTAATTTAGGCATCAGGGACTTCAGTGTGCGACTCCTCAATCCTTCCACATAAAACTCCATAGGAGCATGTCCTTTCTACAGAAAAGACATTAAACAGTTGGATGCAGCTGAAACAAACGTACTACTGTGGAATACTGATGCAATTTCTAAAAAGAGGAACAGCAAGTTTGGTACATCTGATGGAGCAGATTATCATATTTTACCCTGATGATGGTTTTGACATATTCTGACAGCACTGCCCAGTACAGTTTGTCAGAGCCGATGGCACGTCGGATAAAGAACGCTCCAGAGCGACGCAGGATCTCTCCTACCATCTTCATCCCTGCAAGAGCTTTATAGAGGAGGAGGAGGAGAAACAGAGAAATGAGCAGAGGGAGAAGTGAGCGTCTGAGATGTAATATATCCCCATGTCATCTATGATGTTCTGTTGCTTTAAATCAAATAGATACTTGCGAATTCCTGCAGCAATAACAGGTAAAGGGATGTCGTAGGTGAACAGGATGTAGGAGATCACTAAGAAGTCCACATAACTCCTGTGATTGGGCATCAGGATCACAGGAGTCTCCTGAATAGCTTGTTGGAGCTGCAACAACAGAAAAATTAAAGAAGGTTTAAGGGAGAAAAAAAAGAACTAGTATCAGTAGCAGCATGTTGGGATAGTTGTTAGAAAAAAAAACAAAACCCAAATCTAATTTAATATATGAATCAAAATGTATGCAAAGTAATCCATCTTTAATCTCAGTCCTCATAAACCTGTACGTAAGGAATAGTTTGACATTTTGGGAAAAGATTGATACCACAAGCTTAGCTTAGTTTAGCACAGCACAAACTCTGGAAACACAGGGAAATAGCTTGTCTGGCTCTGTCTGTTGTTTTTCCACTTTTTGTACAGATTAAACAAATGAGATTTAATGTCTTAATCAGTGAACTTTAGGTTTGCTGTTAGGTGGATTTTCTTACCTTCACACAGGGCCAGGCTAGCTGTTTCCTCCCATCTACAATCTATGTGCTAAGCTAAGCTAACGAAGCAGGCTGTAACATTCTTCTCAAGCACACAAATCAGCATTTTTCCCAAAATTCCTTTAATATGCTGTAAGACAAGACGGTAATTACTTCTTCACATTTTTTTATAAATAAAAACATATTTTAAGTTGCAGCTAGGAAGGGAAAATCAGCCTTTAAAATGAGTTGGTCAGAGGGCCATGTTTGATACGTTTGTAATTTAGAAAACGTAAGTAAGGGTTTGGATTAAATTATTAGGGAATAACATTTAAGCTTTGTCTGAAAGCTGCATAATATATTATAAGTTAACAGTCCACTGTTCATTTTTTGATCTTAAAAAGGTTCAGTTCAGCCAAATGAAAAGAAAAACATTAATGTGCTTTGAACATCTCAAACAAATGTCAGAGGCAGATGTATCTCAAAACCAGTGCAAATAAAACTCCAACAATGTATCTGCTAACAGCAGCCAGATATATATCTGTATGGTATAAGAGAGACCATATAGTACAATGTTTAATGTTTTGGGTGGACTCACCCTCTAAGATCTAATTCACAGAAACCTACACAAGTAGAGCAACAATTACTTTGCAGCAGTACATTTCAGTGGACAGTCCTCCTTGCTGTATATGTTTGGTATTTCAGTGCACAGTACTGATTATTTAATGGGTCCTGACCGTGTTGAGGCCTTCCATGTTGACAAAGACGCTGGTGAAGAGCCTCTTGAGCACCTTGGTTAGTGTGTAGCCCATCAGCCTGATAAACCCCAGCTGCAGGTTTTGAGACATTTCCTCCATAATCCCACAAGCCTCCTCTTGCACCTCCTCCACCGATGACCCCGTCTCCATGGCGATCTGAAGAGGGATGCAGGGAGAAGACTGACCCCATGCTGATTAAGTTGCACGGTGAAATTTCATTGTAACATTTTGTTTTCAATCACAGTCTCACCTCTTTGGTTACATAGCGTAGATACTGGGACTCCAGCACAGCTTTGTTGAGTTCAGCCGTGGAGCAGGGTGCAGCTCCCTGGTAGGGGTGGGGGTTAAAGCTCCTGAAGGCATGGCCAAGATCACTGCTGCGCCGCCTCTCCTCCAATATATCCACAAAGTCCTCTTCATTTTTCAGGCCTGCCCTGCCTGAATCCCTATACTGGAGAAAGTAGCCGTGCTAATGTTAAAGTTAAGGCTGATGTTTGACACCTTCCATAGGAAAAGAACTGGATGGAATAGAAACGTGGCGATTTATAGATCGTCTTGGGAAGAAAGAAAGAGAAAATACGGGAAGTTAATAGCTGCTGTGGGTACAAATAACAACCTAGCACCTAAAGTCATGTACAACCCCTGGCAAAAATTATGTAATCATCACTGTTGGAGGATGTTCATTCAATTGTTAAATTTTGTAGAAAAAAAAAAAAACTAATCACAGACATGCCATAAAACAAATTATTCAAAATGCCAACCTTCTGGCTTTTTTTTTAAGATCAAGCAGAGGAAATAAATATGTAATCACTCAATTCTGGGGAAAATATTATGGAATCATGAGAAAAACACTCCACCATTAGTACTTTGTTGCACCACCTCTGGCTTTTATAACAGCTTGAATTCTCTGAGGCATGGACTTGACTATTGACAAACAGTATTCTTCATCAATCCGGCTCCAACTGTCTCTTATTGCTGTTACCAGATCAGTTTTGCAGGTTGGAGCCTTAGTCATGGACCATTTTCTTCAATTTCCACCATAGATTTTCAATTGGATTGAGGTCCGGACTATTTGCAGGCCATGCCATTGACATTATATGTCTTTCTTGAAGGAAAGTTTTCACGTCTTTTGCCCTATGGCAAGATGCATTATCATCTTGAAAAATGATGTCATCATCACCAAACATCCTTTCAATTGATGGAATAAGAAAAAAGTGTCCAAAATTTCAATGTAAACTTGTGCATTTATTGAAGATGTAATGACTGCCATCTCCCCCGTGCCTTTACCTGACATGCAGCCCCATATCATCAATGACTGGAAATTTGCATGTTTTCTTCAGGCAGTCGTCTTCATAAATTTCATTGGAACGGCACCAAACAAAAGTTCCAGCGTCATCACCTTGCCCAATGCAGATTCACGATTCATCACTGAAATACCACTTTCATCCAGTCATCCACAGTCCATGAATGCTTTTCTTTAGCCCACTGTAACCTTGTTCTTTTCTGTTTAGGTGCGTTTGATGGCTTTCGTTTGGCTTTTCTGTATATAAATCCCATTTCCTTTAGGCGATTTCTTACAGTTCAGTCACAGACATTGACTCCAGTTTCCGCCCATTTGTTCCTCATTTGTTTTGTTGTGCATTTTTCTGTTTTCAAGGCATATTGCTTTAAGTTTTCTATCTTGACACTTTGATGTCTTCCTTGGTCTACCAGTATGCTTCCCTTTTACAACCTTCCCATTTTGTTTGTACTTGGTCCAGATTTTAGACGCAGCTGACTCGGACCAAACAACATCTTTTGCAACATTCTGTGATGATTTACCTTCTTGAAGAAGTTTCATAATCCTGTCCTTTGTTGTCTCTCATGTTGGAGCTGTGATTCATGTCAATCCGCTTGGTGCAACAGCTCCCCAAGGTGTGAGCACTCTTTTTTAACTGCAGACTAATTAGCAGGTTTAATCTGATGCAGGTGTTTGTTTTAGAACGGCAAATTACACTACAACAATTTTCTTTCTTTCTTTCTTTTTTTTTTTATTGTTTCTTAAAGCCAGAAGGTTGGCATTTTAAATAATGATAGTTTTGTGGCATGTCTGTAATTTGCTTTTTTCCAACAAAATTAAACAGTTGAATTAACATCCTCCAAGATAGGTGAGTCCATAATTTTTGCCAGGGGTTGTAGACAGAAAGCTGACTTTTTGACACCACAAGTGGGAGCCAGCTGTGGTCCAATACACAACTTACACAAGTGTGATGTAGGACAATTGAAGCCTCCAGGATACACTGTGGAGGATGAACTTCTCAGTGAAGAATGAAACATCTTGTGTCCAGCAGTTAAAACTTTTGAATTTAAAAAATACTTGTTTAATCATTGTGGAATTCTTTTTAATGAGTAGAAAGTAAGTATAAGAATTTTAAATAGGAAATTGAACTTAAAACACTGCATTTTATACATATTTTATAATATGAAAACATGACGGTCTTTATCCAGTTAAGAACGAAAACAACACAATGATTCATTATCAGCAGTCTCTGTGTTGTACTCTGACCTCCTAATGCTGGTTGGTGGCTATTAAGCAACATCTACTTACAAACATTAGTTAGAGCAGCTTATACATCTCAGCTCTACTGGACAGATCTGTTACAACTCAATGAGACCCCAGCTTGGAGACTGACAACGTACAGGACATGATCCGATATGTTTGGCTCAGTCGGTCTCATCCTAAGCTCCGTACATTTTTAAATTTATAGTCAACGTTAATTTTTAAAGCTGAGAAGCTCGTGCTCGGGGTGGGGGGGAGCTGGACTGAAGTGTCGAGAGAAGTGTTGTGGATGAAAACACACACACATTTCCAAAGGAAACTGAGGTCTCTTACCGTGTGAGTCATTCCGTACAGGAACAAACACAGCCCTCGCAGGTGCAGACGGTTGTCCTCATTAACTTTCGCTTTCCGTATTCGAAAGAGTCCTTCGATGCACCCTGCGTTACGGTGCAGCACCCTGGGGCCCAGGCCAATGGTGTCGCTGGATTTTGGAAACTCCTCCCGCATATTGTAACGTACAGCCCCTTTGCCCTCTAATAACCCCTACACTAATGTGCATGGTAAGATATGGAGCAAAGTGGAACTGAGAACAGCTGAGTTTAGCTACTTAGTAGAAAAGTGCATGAATATACTGTTTATTGACATGCACGTGCTCATACATTGTATATGATGTACTAGTACTTTTTTCTGATTCAGTATTTATTCCAGCACTCTTTGCACACTGAACGCCTGTGGGCCTAGAATAATTGACAGAAAATCTTGTCACTTGTATAGAGATGAACTAATTATTATCACATAACCATTAATTAATTATACATCTAGTGCACAATTTCCCTTCTGTGCTATTCATGGATCATATCAATAAGTCTTCTCTCTTTTTTCCAAGGATTGGCGAGAAATGTTAATGATGAAAATCTAATTGCAATCAAATTAACTGCAGTGTGAGCCAAAGTAATTGCAAATAATTTTATGTATCGCTCATGAATTGAGCAAAGAATTCACAAGCATGAATTTTAGAGCGTGAAATGGAGGCCGGAAAGATGAGGCCTGCTCAGGTAAACCTGCACCTAGTGTCAGCGTGCATCGCTCCACCTGCTCCATCTGCACCCGCAACCAAACTCCTCCAGCAGCCAGCATCAAGTGGCTGCTGGTGTCAGCCAAGTGTTGGATGACGACAGACAAGTACAGATATTCAAGGTAGTTGGAGATTTTACTGGAGCTCAGTGAAAGCTCCAGAACAACTACTGACTGGATCCTGAGAATGTGAAGGAGGTGTTGTTGTTCTACTGAGGTCAAAGGATATTAACACACACTCACTGCTGTACCAAGGCATTTTTATTGAGTTTGATTACACCAGTTTAACAGTGAGCTGGTCAACTGAGGCCATGGAGGGAGTGAATGAGCAAATTATTGATCATGTTCACAGTTAAGGCAAAAATAAAACACTTTCAGGCCATTTTAGCTCTTTCATGGAAAGAATAATAACAATGTTAAAGCATTATATACACACCCACTCATAAACTATAGGCTTATACACACCTACTGTAACGTTATGATAATATTCAGGTGTTTTTATTCACAACAAAGCCAATGATACGGGTCACATGATAGCAGCTCACATTAATGACCTCATATTGTCTGTGGTATTGTGAGAAAAAAAGGATTCAAATGTCTGTAACTTAGAAAAAGGTCAGACATTCACTTTTATACTCTCTAAGATGTGTCCAGTCCGATGTGGATTTTCAGAGTAGAGTTTTAAGTGATATTCCACAAGGAATGGAAGTAACAAAGTGTAATCTTAGAGAGTGGAACAGATTAACACATTAACAGTCACATGATGTGTTTCTGTGTAGATTTTCAATAAATTAAAAGACATTTCACAAAGGCCACCACAGAAACGAAATTCTGATCCAAACACATACACACTGTGACTTGCATAGAAAAACAAAATGATTCAGCAAATCTTCTCACGGATACAGATACCTTTTGATTTTTAGAGAAAACTGATGGTTATGACTTTTATAAAGGTTGTGCTTTAATTTCTCTTCTTTCTCTCAATAATAAATACTAATTTAAACTCTTTGTAACAGACCTTTTAGCTAATAAAGCTACATAGATGCTCATTCATTCATTCATTGTGCTCTGTAACATGTTTTACTAAATGTACTAAATAATCAATACAGAGTAGACTGATCTCTTTCAAACATAATAACACATATATTGCTATAACCGAAAACCAGCCTGCATGTACTTATTTGCTGATTGACGAGCTATAACAGTCTTAACAGAAAACAGTTCTGAGTAAGAAAATAAATTCTACATTTGGCACAAGTTGAAGTAACTTGCTTTCTGAAGTATGCACAGCATGGTTGTGTTCTGTATGAAGCGCTTCTAAACAGATGCAATAGACACTGTTTGTTAAATATAGTATGAAACTGAGTGCATAAATATAAAGTCCAGCTGCTGGAATAATGTCAACACTCACTCCAAAATAACATATGTGCTAAGCTGCCTGAATAAATTACATTTCTTATATACATACATCTAGTCAGATGACCACCGAGGCCTTCCTCTGATAAAAGTGCGCTTACATCCATGTTGTGCGTTATAAGACTATTCACAGCAGCACTAGGTTGATGCTCCACTATGCACAAAAAACAAAAAGTGCTCCATCTATTACAAAAACCTACAAATTCATATCACACACATGAAACCGTCACTGTCCAAATGACTGCTACATCTCAAGCGCACTGTCAGTCGCTGCTGCGCCCGCTAGGAGTCGCTCAGCAGGCCACAGGCAGTCAGCTGCCGGGGCTGGGAGTCTGCGGAGGTGTAGTTCCCTGATGGTCCACTCGGGGGAGCTGCTCCCTCCAGTATGTGAAGTGGCTGTAGGTGTCTGAGCAGGGGAAGTCTGAGGAGGAGGCTCGCATCTTCAGGGGGAACACGTGGTCCACCACCTCACCCAGACGTGCATAGCTGAAGAGAGGAGAGGAGAGGAGGATACAATTAAACATTTTCCCAAAGTGATTGCAATATTTGTCGCAGTAGAGATGATGTAAATTAGATGAGTGACTTACGATGAGATGTTGGTCTTGGCGTGCTCCTGCACCAGCTCGCCTTTGGGGTTAACTGTAAAAATCCTGTTCAGTGGCACTCCTACTTCTTTATAGGAGTATACATCCTATAAATATATATAAATATAAATATATGTTAAAAAAAAGGGATTTAATGTTTGAGATAATATACATGTAATATAAACTTTGCTTTGCATTAAATTTTGCATTAATGGATTTGATCTTCAATCAAAAAACTCTAAACTCTTTATACTGGGCGCCATCAAGCAACAAATTAAAATGCAATAAATTATACTGATTTCAAGGTGTGAGTGTGTGTGTGTGTGTGTGTGTGTACCGTTGGTCTGTTGCCAAACGCTGCATAGAAAGGCTGTGTGTTGGGGTAGAAGAGGTTCTTGATATCAGTGAGACACTCCACCTTGAACTTCTCTGGTTTCTTCTCAATCACCTCCCTATTGGACACACACACACACACACACACACACACACACACACACACACACACACACACAGACACAAGGATTTAACAACAATCAACAACATAACAACGTTCAACTCTCAGAGAGCTTTGAAAGGTTAACTGAAAGAAAAATATGTGTGTATTTGTATGTGTGTGTCTATGTGTGTGTGTGTGTGTGTGTGTGTGTGTGTGTGTGTGTGTGTTTTTGTGGATGACAGACCTGTGCAGAGCTGAGAAGAGGCTGCTGGGGCTCAGGAGGACGGGGCCCATTGGAAGCATGGTTCCTCTCTCATTCACCCAGTGGAGGTATCCTCTGGTCATGTCGGCCATGCCGATAGCTCGAGCTGAGCAGTACAGGAATTTGTAGCCATTTCTGATGGAGAGAGAGGCAGGAAGTGATCATCAGTTATGTTTCTAAATAATTTCTTTTACTTTTCAGCCTGCATGATGTAACATATGTATAATTTCTTGTAGTAGTGTGTCCTTGCTTAATAAAAACAATCAGATGTGTGTTAATAAATTAGTGCTTACTGGCTGACTTTGTGGTAGAGGTGTGCAATGCCCTGGTGGGTCCAGTCTTTCCCCAGCGTGGGCAGGATATGGCCCAATGTGTCCGACCTGGAGACAAACAGACAAGTAATATTTGAACATGTGAGTGACCATTCTTTAGTGTGAAAAATACTATTGAAATTTTTTTTTCCTGACAAAAAAAAAAAAAATGCCTAAAAGATCTGAGAATTTTTAGGGAGAAAGGACGTTAAAAGTTAGATGAACTGGAACAGGCCGATCATCTGCTCACTCTATGTCATTTATCTCAGTGGGGAAAGATCAAAGGGTAAATCTTAGCATGCAGGAAGCTGCGTATTTAATCTTTAGACAAAAAGGGAAAAATGCCTCATCATCAACAGTGAATGAAAATGACAAATCACACTGCTGTGAAAAGATTATTGCACCCCACTGAATCCTAATAGCCATTAAAAACTAATTTAGCACAGCTTGCAGATGACGCCGCCATTTGTGGCCATATTTATCCATTTTCACTCCAAACTAAGTTCTGCTGTGTCGTAAAGGCAAATGTGAACGTATCCACATGTATCGCTCACCTGGTGATGGTTCCATCTATGTCTGAGATTATTATCTTGTCGTCCCAATTCCAGAGGTAAATGGTTCCCTGACAGCGACAAGTTCCCTGGTACTGAGTGGTCACACTGAACACAACATCGTTAGGACCATCCTGCAGCTGGAGGGACATCTGTGTGTGTGTGTGTGTGTGAGAGAGAGAGAGAGGGACAAAGGGCGAGAGAGAAAGAGAGTGGGAATGGCAAATGATATATGAACGTAAGAACTCTTATAATAACTAACAAACTTCAGAGTCTGTTCAAACCAAACCCCTCACCAGCTGCTCTGATGTCAGTCGTAGTGTTTTCTTATAAGACACGCCTCCTGATACGAGCCCAGGCTCTGATTGGACGGTGGGAGAGCTCTGGTTGGCTGCTCTGTGGTCTTCATCACTTGAGGACGATTCTTCCTTATGCCTGTTTTCAGACAGATTAACAGTTAATCAGTTAGGATGTTTAGTCCGTGGCAATGATATTTGTTTTCATCCAGGAATGTTTTTAGGTTTCTTACCTGCTTGACATTTTCCCATCTTGCTCAGCAGAGCCACAGGCCCCACACTCAGAGACTGAAACCTACAAGAGAAGAAACAATGTGAATCTGCATTACTCACTCATTTACTTATAATGACATGTAAAACTGTTAAAGAAGTAATAATCCCAGTGTCAGGTAGGTCTCTCAATACGCATTTTTCATTTCCTGCAATAGCGACAGTGATTTGTTGGTAATTTACAATATATAGACTGAGAAAAGAGAAACTTTTACTTTATCAACAGAAATGTAGAAATTACCGATTTGGTGCTGTTGTTTCTGCCTCTCCAGGAGAACCACCACCTCCCTCCTTTCTTTGGCATTTTCTCCTTCATGATGTTTTCCACTGCAGCCTGGAGCAGAGCACACACAACCCCAAACAACCACAACACAACACCGTAAAAACACACTTAAAAAAACTGAAACCAGACCATAAATCAACAAACAGTAACACAGAAAAAACAATGTGTCTGTGACTGGAATGGGAAAAATAAAGTGGCGGAGTGAGAGAAAGCATGTGTGTGTGTGTGTGTGTGTGTGTGTTTGAGTGTGTGGGTGGTAACTGACGGGGACAAAAGAATGAGGAAGGTAGAGAACGTAAATCAGATAAGAAAAAAAGGGGGTGCTGTTTCTGACATACAGAGCTGTAGCCCAGCACACCAGTCAGGCAACAGAGAAGGAACTCCAAAGCTGAGTGAATATAAGAAAGACAAGAGGACTAATGGATGAAGGGATGTAATAATGGAGCGAAGAAAGA
Source organism: Seriola lalandi dorsalis (assembly GCF_002814215.2). Taxonomy (NCBI): domain Eukaryota; kingdom Metazoa; phylum Chordata; class Actinopteri; order Carangiformes; family Carangidae; genus Seriola; species Seriola lalandi. The sequence continues at coordinate 320,099 of NW_019525453.1, forward strand.
GGGAGTGGTATAATAAGAGGGAGGGAGAACAGAGGGGAAGACAAAGTTTAACCTGAGTGCCCAAATAGAACAAGTTCAGTGGTTGTTTGTCTATCTGAGGTTGCAATAACAGAACATTTAAGATGTGGGGTTTCAGGCTATAGATTGAACACTGGATATTAATCAACATGACGTATAGACGAGTAGAGGTGTGTGTATAGAGAATCGGGATGCAGAGCCAGTATCAGCCAAAAAAGTGGAATGGTATTCAAGTAATACAGCCAACCTATGGCCTGAGTCATTAGTATCTGTGCCGTGTGTGTGTGTGTGTGTGTGTGTGTGTGTGTGTATCAATTTCTTACCTTTGGCAGAGGTTTCTGAAAGGCTTGCATAGCCAGCATAAGAGGAGCCGCAGTGCTCCAATTATAGTACCTGAGGGAGAAAACACAATATATTTATATCATTCCATAAATGCTGCAAAAAAAAAACAACTTTTTTTTTTTACTCGAGCAAGTGGCGATGTCTTACTTGGAGCCGATTTTTACAACTAAGTTGGGGTCATCGATGATGGAGGGGTTCTCTGAGAACTGCTGGTAGGAGATGATCTTCTCGTGGAACTGCTCTGTAAAGACACACGCAAATATTTCGTGTTCATTGTCCCTTTGCCACAGCTGACACTGCAGTGCGTGACATCCAGCTACTTCAGTATGAGAATCTCACCTTTAGTGATCTCCCTGTTGTCATTGAGTCCCCCGCACATAGAGATGGCGATAGACGGCAAGTCAGACATGGGATCACAGTAGCTGTCCACTCCGCTGTCTCCTCCTGAGCTGACGGACTGCGGGGACAGGCTGGTGCTGTGGAGGCCTGGGTCTGAGATGCTCCTCACCGCTGCGCCGCTACAGAGGAGAGGAGGCGTGTTTATCAGATCGCGTCAGAAACTCTCAAATAACTTTGCACAGCTCAGAGTTATTATTGCAACAAGTTATGATTTGTACCTCTTAGGGAAATAAAGGGCTGCCACTTCAGGCTCGAGCTCTGTGATGTCATCCAGGTAAATCCCATCAGAACCAAGATGGCGACTTCTCTTGTCTGCAACGGAGAAAAACAGTCAGTTGAAATAATTTTCCAGCTTCTAAGAAATTGATTTTCTGTTTGGTTTATCAAACAGAGAATCATTTGACAGCTTGGTTGCGACTTGGTGATGGGAATAATGAAATCAGTCTTCTGATCTATCTTGTCAATTAAAATGACCCGGTAGAAAAACTGCTTTTATTGCATTCTTAAAATCGCAGCAGCACCATATTGGGTTGGGGTAGTCATGAGTAACTGTTATTATATTTAGAAAGACCTTCATAATGTAATTTTTTGGTGATTTTATTACTACAGGTCAAATGGCCTTGAGCTGTTACACAGCTGACTGCTTAAAACCTCAGCAAATGAACTGATAGATTAAGTGTTTTACTGTGTTACTGAGTCAACTGCCCTTTAAATATTACCTTTTCTCTTGGATGGAGAGTCAGTCTTGCCAAGTGGACGCGACATTGTCTCCTCCATGTCAGCCATCATACGAGCCGCCATTCTTCCCGCTGCTGTAACCTGTGTCTCTGAGGTTATTGTCTGGGACTCCATCCTCGCAGACTCTGACTCCATCCCGACTGTGACGACCGTTTCTCCTGTGACTATGGTGTCGTCTGACATCAGCAGTCTGAGTGCTGATATTTCAGAACAGGGTCCGCACTGTTCTGAAGACGTCTCATGAGTAATCACACGGAAATGTGTGCTTTCGGACACGGGGATGGATACAGGGCACACTGGTGGAGGGTCAGATTTTACTGGGAGGAAGGACGGCTAGAGAAACAAGGAAAAGGATGATGATGGTATGAGATGCTGCAGCAAGGACTAACTTTAACACACCCAAATTAAACACAGTCATTCTTTGCGTGGATGTTTGCATACTGGACAACTTGGTTACCGTGGCAGCCTGTGGCAGCTCCCCCCACGCCCAGTGCATGGCCGGATTCTGGTTGTCTGTGTCTGACGGCTTGGTCATCAGTTCAGAGTCACTCTTGGGAGAGGTGGGACGAGAGTGTCCGGGGCTGAGAAAGGAAGAGATGACCAACAACATTTATAGATCTGTTTATTTTATGTTTATTATAGCATGTAGGTGTGTGTAGATCTTCATTTGTGTGAGCTGGGCACCTCTGGATGGGACTCCACTCTCCATCTGAACGGGTGTAGATGCCAGCCTGTTTGTAAGAACCACTAGTTGAACCAACTGTTGTCTCTTCTCTTAAGACATCCCGAGACGAAGACCTGAAACACAGACACACAGACAAACACGTCATATGTCTATTAAATCTACAATTTTCATAATGGCGTGGGTCTTTTATGTTGCGGTGGGCTGTAATTCACCTTCCCCTTTTCAACCATTTCCCAAAACAACTTTCCAGACCCACAGTGATCACACCTGAACTCGTTCCACTCTGTCTGCACTCAAAAAATAACACATCTGCAATTCAGGGTGCTCCACTGAGACCGCAGTAGACTTTACCAGTGATATTTTAGGCAACTGAAAAAAATGCTTGATAAAATTTCATCGTAGTTAAGTTGTGATTCAGTCAGTTAACTGTTAAAATTACATAAAAAATATAACCACCAAACAACATACTGTAATTCAGTCATAAATACAAAGTATATCACTAATAAATGTTTATTGTCTAAGGTAGATTTTTGCTCTACTAACAAAGCAAATAACACTGACACTAACTCTTATTTATCATAAGACAATAACTGCATTCACTGTACACGAAGTGTAGAGATGAGATGAGCCAGAATATAGATGTAATGACTCCTACACATGTGCAGAGATGAAAATAAATCTGTCACCAGGTACATATTTACAACTGCTGCTGGATGCATTCATGGTAGGTCGACTAACAACAACATACAGTACAACTCCTACAGCTACACACCTGCCCTGCATACTGGGCATGCTAAACTGTTTTGGATCCAATACTCTGCTGCACTCCAGAGGTCAAGTTACACTGTGGCAGCAGCATACTGCATGCACATGTGTGTAAACAGAAGTAAACATGCACTCATTCACAAAAACACACAGAGTGAAGATATTTCCTGTTTTTTACATGTAAAGCTTCTTCTTTCATATCCAGTAAAAATCAAAGGGCTGATGGAGTTTTCCATATGGTTTTGAGTGTCTTATCAGTGTGTATGTGCCAGCTCCACAGCTGGAGGCCTCTGCACTACAGATGCCGGTGTGTTTATTCTTGCCTGACAGACTCCAGTTCCATTACAGCTGCTGTAAAAGCTCCTTTCAGTGATGTATTGTAGTTTATCTGAAGGACTGACTGTCCAGGATTTCCCCCCTCCCTTGCTCTGTCACGTGTATTGCTTTGCTCTGCTTACTCCTCACATGTTTTTAATTACTTTTCCACTATTTCCACATGGATACTTTATTTTCAACATCCTTTCTTTGAGCACTCGTTATCCCTCCTATCAACCCCTTCCCCCATTCTTCCTCCCTCTCCTCTCTTTTTACTCTCTCACCTGTTGCTGCTCTCCATCTCCGTCCCTTCATCGGAGCTGATGTCTATGGTGAACATGTCTTCGTCTTCGGAGTAGTCCCCGCTCTCCTCCCTCCTCACGCTGTCTGCCCGAGCCTTCCTCCTCCTCTTCCTCCTCTTCTTCAACATCCCGCTGCCGGTCTCTCCGTTGCTCCCCGTGGAGCCCAGGGTCTGTATGGGTGGCCCGGAGCTCTTCCCCATCAGACAAGAGCTCATCAGAGCGGCCCCGTCTGACAGGATCGGAGAGGTGGCCAGGTAGGAGGGAACCACTTCCTGTTAAGACGAAAAACAGAAGTGAAACAATGAGTGATTTCTTTAAAATGCATATGGACCTTGTGAGTAAATCGGCTGTTTTACTGTAATATATACTGTATATCCTGAAGTATTTTGCTAACATTAAATGTTGTAGGGATATTTTGACTGCATGCAACACATAGCCATTTGTGCTGTTGTATGCAGTTTGCTATTTGGAACACATCCACTGATATTATCTTTAGCATTAATATCAGACACTGACACATACACACACACTGAACAACAAAACTCTACAACTAAAGCATCTTCTCTGGCATGCATTCTTTTTTTGCAAAGAAGTTAAAACTAGATTTTAAATTTCGGAACAACTCCCACTGAAACATAACTCCCCTTTTAGTGTTGCACTGTTGTGGTCTGAGGCACATGTGTACAATCACTGCCAAATTGTTAGCAGGAAATCTCTCTGCTGTTTGCCAGCAAAACGAAACAGCCAATCCAAAACAGCTCCTCACAATCCTTTTCTCTGTAAAAGGACACACTCTTTTTTTATATTCCCTCCTTCTAGGAAAGGAAAAAGCTTTCCAGGAGAGACTCCTGCTGTCAAGGCGGGGGAGTATAAATGTGTGTGTGCAGACATATGGAAAGAGAGAGAGAAAAAGAGAGAGACAGGGGAGGAAAAAATGAAGTATAACCAAATGATTTGTGGTCTGACAATACTCCCTCACGTTTTGCTGCCCTGTGCCAAGAAAAAGGGTTCAGACACAGTCCTCCACCCCTCCTTTCTCTTCCAGGCCTCGGAATCTGACACCACTCTGGGGAGAATAAATCACCCATTTCCCTTGTTGGAGCCAGCTCCCAGCCACAGTAGTTCACTGCTTGTTTATGTCTTTGGGCTGCACACATCCTCATGTGCATAGAACGGCAGAAAAACGTTTCATCATGGCAGTGAGCCCAACGTGGTTCTTTACATCTGCAACTCAAAATCTTGGACAACTAAATGAAAACAGTGAAAACGCCAGCTTTCCAAGAACTGTTTAGAAAAGGCCTGTTCCACTGTTTTCCACGAATTCTAAACTGAGTTTTGAATAGTTTTCACTGGCTTCATAAACAGAAAAACTGGAAGTAAAAATACAAAGAACGGAGGATTTCTGACTTCATCTATTTAACTCGTCAACCTTTAACTATTGCTCTAATAGTAAAGCCAAATTCACAAATGCATGAGCTCCACTTAAATTTTCTATGAGCATATTCCTTTGCCAGGTTCCTCCACTCCAGGTATACCCTCAATCTTAAGGCCACAGTGCTTAATATGGGTCAGAAACCCTGGGTTAGTAAGTGCTGCATTCAGGACTTTCGCTTGCTAATGAACAGAGGATTGCTGTTCAGCCAGAAAGGAAAGGAAGAAATTCCTGGCTGCTGTGCCAACTCTGCACACAGCGTGACCTTGTTCAAACTACTATAACTGTGAAGGAGAAAGATAGTCTGGATAATGATTCTCAGTAGTAAACATGGGTGTGTCTTGGTTTCAGGACCTACAAGGGGTGGTGAATGATGCGTGTTTTCATTTGAACCTTGTTTTCATTTGAATGTGCGCCACTGACGTGTTGTATTATTTGAATTATGACGAATATAACACTCTTAACCATTGTCCAAAGCACTTCCATTACCCACCATTACAGCTACCGCTACCTAAGGAAAAGTAAAGTTCTTTGTACCTGATCGTTTTCTGTTTCTTTCACAAAGAATGCCTCTCCATTGTCCCCGAGCTTCATATGTAGATCCACTGGCTCTCCATTGATCTCCATGTCCACCTGGAGGAGAGAGAAGAGGAGCAGAGACAAGAGTTTAAGAGCTGAACAAACTAGGACATTTAACTTTTACCTTAAAGAAAGATCCCTTGTTTTTATCTCCTTACCACTTTCTCTCGGGACCGGAGGACGCCCATCTTGCCGAAGCGAACGTGGAAGGGCGAGCACTGCAGGGAGCCATCGGGCTGTCTCACTACAATGACATCAATGCAGCCAGAAAGGGTGGCAGGATTGAGGCCTCGGTACAGCTCTTTGACCTGGACAAACACCTGGCCCGCCAACTGGCCCACGTAGTTCATGGTCTGACGGGTCTGATGGAAGGGAAGACGAGAGAGGGACAAGACAGGACAAAAGAAATGACTTAGCATTAAAACTATAAACTACATCCATACAAGTAGGTCTAAATTTGCAACTTAAATCACCCAGTCGTGATCACTAAGCTCCATAACACTGGACATAAGCGTGCCTTGAACTCAGTCAACCTTCATAGAGGGAGGTGTTTATGATCTGGGACCTGCTGTGCCATTCTTCAGTCTGTCAATCAAACCACTGATGACATGAATGTCCTTCACTGGAGGGGGCTGAAGTTACTTTAATACTCTGATCTGAAATCAGTTTTTGAGCAGAGCTATGATTGTCATGGCTTAGGAAAGAGGGCATAGTGGCTGGTTCCTTTTCAGCACTCTTGTAATTTCTCCCAGGGCAGTCTGTGGCCTACATACTGTAAAAAGAACCTGTTGCCACTTTGACCTTCCCACCCCTCCTGATAAGTCTGGATATCCAATCCAACTGTTTTCCATTCAGCTACCCCAGACACCAGAGGTCAAAGGATAGACCAAGTTAGACCAGCCGGTACTCGTCCAGTGAAGGTGGTGCTGAACTAAACTAGGGTGTCATGAGATCAAGAACATCTAAGCAGTTATTTCTGAGACATGTGAGAAGTATTGTGAATGTCAACAATGCAAATATGTTTTGAAGGAAATGCATACTGTTATGCTAGTGCTTGACTCAGAGTGAGCATTAGTATGTTGATTGTTCTTGAATTTTGTTCGTCTTTGCGTCGTTCTCTCACACCCATAGACGTCTTTAGTCAGTCTGTGTTATTCAAACACCGTACACAGTATCTGTTTCTGGATTGATGATAGCAGCACAGTAACATAAGATATTAGCGATGTGATCACATTTCTGTTTTTTCATCATAGTTCAGTCCTTGAAGCTGCTGAAAACATACTCTTCTTACTATGAGTGATCGCATCTGTAGTGAACACACAATTTTCTGTCAAAGTTAAAGGGATTTTGGTTATTTTATGTTAAAGATTTCTGTAACTGTCTTTATGTTTCACTGGTTTTAAGTGGAAGTTAGTCATGAGAAAGTAGATTAGCCGATGGCGATATACTTTTCCAAAGCTTTAAATCATGCAAACATATTCCCCTTAGTTGTAAAATTTACTTCCATTGTTGTTCATGTTATTTTGCCACATACACTGGCCCTTGTATATGCCTGAAAGACACACTAATATATCTCCACACATCATTCGATATAGGCACATAGATTCAATCCCTAACTTGTTTATTCTAGTATCCTGTAATCTTGTGTTAATGTACCAGTCTCTACTTCTGAAGTAATAACAGTTCTGCACTAATTATCTGTGGCAGTTCCACTATGAAACAAATAATTGAATTAAAAAAAAAACGTATGTATAAGATATCATGCAGATAGCTAAACAGTTAAATGTATTATGTTTAGTATTATGAGCACAGAATAAGGGAAAGAAGGTGAGGGTTTAATTAAATCAAGATCAAATCATGTCCATTCAGCCTTATCTTTGCCGGCACCGGATAGTGACTAGACGATTTAGGTTTCTGTGATGCAAACACCAATGGTCAAATGTGATGAATCCCATTTGTATAGCTTTCAAAACTCTTGCCTAAAACAAGGAAGGGGGCTGGCCTTCAGTTGGCAGTGGGCCCCAAAAATGATTGCAGCACCAGCCAGGGAAGACAGGCTTGGAACAATGCCAACATCCCCCTCCCCTTTTGGGTACATGTGACCAGGAGAAGAGGCCCCTCACAGAAAAACAGGAGCCCTAATTTTAGAGCATTAATCTGAGAAGCCACAAGCATGTCTGAATCTTCAAATACCTCTTATGGATGACCTTCACTGTATTAAATTATTAACTGCACTTTCCACAGAGGCATTGAGCTACTAAGCTTCCAGCAACCCCAGCTGATTTCCTCAGCAGAGGACTTTTGGTGTGAAACAATGCTACATGCTGCCTTCATCCAAAAATAGACTTGCGTTGCAGCTGAGACAAAAAAGAGGAACCATGTCTCAAAACACTGACAGCAGTGCTTGCATTGAAAAATGTCTTATGACTTAGTGATTAATAGTTAGCCTATATCTACAGTCCAACTTAATTGATCCTGTGAGAAAAAACCTTGTCTTTTTAAAAGCCAGTGTTTAACTTTGGTATACCAATTACTTTAATGGATTTACAAGCGGCAGTTGTGAAGATTTCCTAGCAGGCTGGAATCTGGCCGAGCCACTCAGCAGATAATGTGTTGCAAGTATGGACAGAGCCTTTCTTTTCCACTCATTGTCAAGTCTTTTTAGTCCCATATTACTACAGACATAACCCATATGCCTAACAAAATATAATCTACATGCCACCTAATTATTTAAGAAAATAAAAGCCTATGCTTGGAGGTGGAAGATGTAAGTGATGAATGATCAGTTTCATTTAAGAAAAAAATTATACACAAGACAATACATGTGTCTGACAGTATCAACCATTGAGCTCCAGTTTTCCCAATCACAAGTTTAAAGGGAAATAAATTTCAAAATCAAATATATTTAGGTGAACTGCTGACTCATAACATCCTGACAGTAGAAATGGAAAATGTTAGTGATGAATGATAAATGATTAATGACTACAAGGACACGGTATTGATCACAACAGCTGTGAGAAATACACAGCAGATTAAGTCAATTAATCATCCATATCATTAAACAGGTAGGTGCAGTTAAATACATTGTAAATATAGGCTCCTACCTTTTAAAGCTGAATATGCTGACAGTCTTTACCAACACACAGAGACTGGCGTTTCCTCAGCGGCGTATAACAGCACAAGACATAATAGAAGAATAATTTCCCGGTAGAGGTGATGTCTAAGTCTGTGATATAACCCTGGCTTGCTGTCATCGACTTACAGCGTCAAAAAAACTGACTATTTAAAGGAAGTCGACAATCATTTCTCCCACTGTCTGTTCGTCTCCTCTCTCTCTCTCTCTCTCTCTCTCTCTCGGGGACTCTTGTCAGTGGCTGACATCACCTGCAGCGCAAACCCGCCTGCTGACCAATCAGCGTTCAGCTGATGAGTTGCCAAATACATCGTTTCAGCTCTCGTAGGTTTCCCCTTGTTTCAGCTGCCACAGTGGCAACAAAATAACAGCCATTTACTTACATTGTTGTGGACAATTAACTGGGTCAAAGTTGGTATTCTCAAAATGTACGTTGCTTTTATTGTGTTTTATGACTCGTGTCTATCATTTTATGTGGACAGTGCCTCGACATGACTCTAATTTAGTGCTGTTTTCATTAGGGCGCACTGAAGTGTCACTAGATATATAAAAGTTAACGAACTAAAATGATTAGTACAATTTAAAAATGACTCTATAAAATAGAAATATACGTTTCATGTATTTCGTGTGAAAACTATATACGACATGTGAGTTAAATGATACATACAACCATAACAAGCTACAGTGTCTCGGTTTAAAGAGCACAGAGGGAAATCATGTCCAGCAGCTACAGGCTACACTGTTTTGACGGCGGGAAATGGTGGGGCTGCGTCAGCGTTTGAAGTCACCGAGTCAGTGTGATGCAGTGAGGTGATCTTTCTGGCCAATCACAGCTCTGTCTGGTGGCACATGCGATGTTAGCAGTTGTAGCCTGAGAACCTGCAGTGAACCTGTGTTTCAGGAGGATGTGGTTGATTGGTGTTGCTTTTATGCAGAGGCAGACAGCAGCAAAACCAGACATTTAATCAGCTACTCACTTACACACACAGACATTTAACAGACTACATTAACCGGAAGTAGACCCCCCCCTAACGCATCCATATGTGGATCTCTCTCTCTCTCTTTGTGTGTGTGAGCATGTACATGTTTTTGTAGGGTTGTGTGGACAGATTTTGGTTTGAAATTATTGTGAGAACATTTTGGCTGGTCCTCAAAACTTCAAAAGATTGTTTGAGGGTGAAGACTTGGTTTTGTTAAGATTAGATTTAGGTTTAGGGTTAAGCATTTATTTGTCATAGTTAAAGTTTGGGTAAGGGACTAGGGAATACAACTAGATATCTTTCTCTTCATGGAGGCCCACCTGGCAACAGCCCAAACATTTGTTAGACTACACGTTGCAGCAGCCTCACATGCAACTCTTCTACAAAACGTGCCAATTCAATGTGTGTGAGTGTGAGTGTGGGTGTGTGTGTGTGTGTGTGTGTGTGTGTGTGTGTGTGTGTGTGTGTGTGTGCGTGCATGCATACTAATTGCTTTTCCAGACTGTGAAGTAGTCTTTCTGGGCTAAACCAGTTGAGGAGGAATGCATGTCTTTGTTTTTCCATCACAGTCTAAAAACTCTGAGGCCTGTGTGTTTTTATATCTCGGGACTCTTGTGTACTTCAGAAATGTTGATACTGTTGTGCCAGATGAAACTGTTTTGAATTTAGGGGAGAAAAAAGCAACAAGATAACAGCAAAGGCATGTTCCATTCATGAATTTGAACTAGTTTGGCGGTTGATAAGTTGTTGTGTTACAAGCAGTGCATGTCACCATGTTACACTGTACAGTGTCACAGCTTCTGTCTCATTTTGTGCTGCACTGAGTCTTTTGTGGTTTATTATCTGGTACTTTCATTATGTTAAGTATGTTCAGTACCATTTGTTTGCCTGAGATCATTGTCTCGTTAAACTGCTGACCCTGCAGCAACCTGCAATCTCAGCTGACATTAAACGGTTTTATGAATGGGAAGATTGTTGGAATAGTTTTTTTTGGAATTCTTTCTGCATAACAAGTTATTTAACATGGACTATCACATGGTTTCTATTTTTTTCCATCAGACTTGTTTAAACTGAGGCTTTTCTTGTGAGATACAGTATGAAGTTTTCTCTAGAAACTTCTCCATCATATTCATATACTGAGCATTGTTTCCTCATTGGAAATTTAAAATATAAATGATGGAGGAAATATTTTGTAAAGAATCGCTTCTCCTCTCTGTAGCTGTTGTTCAAAACAACTCGTAAATGTGAAAGATGTTAACTGTGAAAGTTACATTGACATAGCAACATAATAACACTTTTGGCCTGTCAGAAGCCTGCTTTCTTTTAGATCAGCTATCAAATGTGACATTAATTGTCTTCATCACAAAAAATACACAAACAAGCCTTTAATAATTAGCCATCACATATGCCTTAATATACTATACCACATTGCTTATCCTTTTTTTAGGGTAACAGGGCAAATCCCAGCTGACAGGGCGAGGGCGGGGTACACCCTGGACATGTTGCCAGTCTGTCACAGCATACCATAATATTTAAGTACTATACTGGCTCTGCTACATATACAGACTGTCCCTGCAGCAGTCTTCATGTCAGTGTCACTGGATTCTCCAAGGATACATGAGCCACACAGCTGCCCTCACTGACATGTTTCTAAGAACAAACTGCCTTGCCAGGACATTTCACTCAGCCAATATACTCTGGGCACAAACCAGCTCATGATGGCAGTCTCATTTTTAACATGTTTGGTCAGTGGTATGACCAGTATCAGACTACAAGAAACATTTTATCACATGACCATGTCAGTGAACCACTCAACACACCACAACATTTATAAGCAAGACAGCTCAAAAATGTTTTCATTCAGAGCTCTAAAATATCTTCAGTTTGACTTCTTTTATATGCATTTGTAGCTGTGAGCTGACTGCCTCCTTTGCACCAATCACATTATAGTAGAGCAACAATTTGATTACTCTACACACTTACATATATATTACAATAGTAATGTCATAATGATATTTTAAGCCTTTTGGGGAGGAAATATTAGTTTCTGTACACAACCACACTGTCCAACCAGCCATCAACTCACTAAATTTAACCACTGTTTGATATTCATTGCCTAATTCCAAGTTAAATGCCTGCTTGCTCTGTCACTAAACCTTTCATACACTTTAATATACTTAATGCAATGACAGGACCCTGACTGATTACACCACAAACTTGACCAACACCTCACAATATTCTGGCAAAAACAGTTAATCAACTACTAGTCATTCTGTACAGATCTCATTTCAGGTGACTCAACAAGGGCATGTTGCTTTAAAAAATTCATTGCATAATCTTTTTACACACTTGGTTGATATCAAAGCCTCTGATTGGCTCAGGCTGTTCTGGCCTGAGAGTCATAAGATCTGACAGAAACATTAGCTGGCCAAGCTCTGATACAGAGATTAAAAGTGAAAAACTCTTTGTCCCTAATTAGTGAGATAATGAGTGCTAGCGAAACGTCCTTTTGGGCATAATAAGAATATTGTTGATTTATAGCTGTAGACAGTCATCTTGTGAAACAGGACATTCTTATTAAGTCAAGATTCAAAACAGATATAGTTCACATAGAATTGTAAGCATCCACTATATTTTAGGGGTAGTTTGCATTCAGACAGAGACCCTATTTCATACCACATCAAATCAGAAGCTCATTGATTGTGACCTTTCTATTACAAAAATCTCAAAAATAAATGTCCCAATATACATTAGACTCGCAAATACATGTAGTTGAAAACATTTGCTGTTAGATATCTCAGAGTTTACCTCACCTAATGAGACTAACGAGTCTGAGTTGCAAGCTGTCATCTTTATGATAAATGTGTTGTTTTCATCCAGGGTAGCTCCTTCTCCTTCCCAAGTTTCAGTCGGAGCAGATCGTCTTACAGTGGGGGATTACTGAAACACACACCCCAGGTCGCACTGTCTCTGTTCTAGGAACCAGTTACAGGACTTTAATATGTTGTCTCTAATATGTTATTCATGTTAAGCTTGAATGAAAAGAGAAGACATATATTGAATAACTCAAACTTCTGTCTTTAGGTTTGCTCTGTCGCAGACTAAAGACAGGACACAAACATGCAAACATGTATCCAGACGCACTGTGTTCTTCCTCATGCCACTCCATTCTTGCTGTAAACTAGATGCATGTAAAAGCATAATCCTTCACATTTTCACCTTTACATCCACGGTTCATCAAGGTGTACTCTCTTTTACCCATAATTCATGCTTTTGTTTTTCTTCCACACATGCAGATGATTTACAAATCACTTTACCCAGCTCCAGGTGGTGTCAGTGGTATACTCCTCAACAGTCTCATCTAACTCTTCATCATCCTCTGCTGATATCATGATTCCATAATGTGTTTGATCCTAGTTGTAGATCTCTGGTCTTTTGTGACGGCTCAGAAGATGTGTATATATGAAACTCCACAAGTCTGGTGCAGTCTAGAAGTTGTGCCTTCAGTATCGAAGCATGTCAAGTGTCTGACTGCTGTGTGCAAGTGGGCAGCGTCTTACTAAATTTACCTGGAACCCCGGGTCAGAAACCTGAGATGGTCCTGGAGTGGTCATCATCCACCAGATCCTCTGACTGCTAAGGCATTTGAGGAGGGGTCATCTGTAAGGATTGTTTGACAGAATTTTAGTTTGAGCGGACTTCCTCAGTCACACATGATCACACACCAGTCAGACAACAAATTACCTTGGCACAGAGCTCCCACTCCTAATGGCTGTCTGACAGTGTTTTCAATGTGCAAATTTCTCATTAGTTAACACACTGAGTGTGACACCTGTTGTTGCTGTTGACCCCATGTGGACCGCAGTGCCGTCACTGACATTCAGACAGGACCAGAGCACCTGTTGCATGGGGTGAAGTCCAGGTCACACTGGTACCCAGTGTCTCTTCCAGTGACCACTGTAATTAATATGACACTGTTGTCACTGATGTGTTTGAACCGGTGACCTTTGGTATATATTTGATAGGCCAGCTAATTGCTTGCAACCATGGCATCCATCTCATTCAGTTTGAGACTACACTGCCCTCCAGTGTTTAATAAAAGGTAAATGGGAACTGAGGGCCTAGAGTTGCCTTCACTTGCTACATTCAAACTCCGACTTACTAATGGATAGGTTCACTAATATTGCCAAGTGTAATATGTCTTTGGTAGGTACTGATAACCAAATATATATAGCAACAAAATGCACTGTCTTTGTTATATGTCCCATGAAAAAAAAAGTCTATCTTTTATCAACCAACAACAAATTAATTATAGACTTACGGTACAGCTGGGTCTGGCTCGCTTTTTGGGTTATTTTGTTTTGTTTTTTAAGTCTTATCTCAAGGTCCATATCTGAGGTTTTCACTGTGGTCTTTATCAGAAGACGGAGTTTGCTCGCTTGTCATGTCAAATGTCTGGTGCCTTCCATACAGGTTTGGGTATAATAAAGGTTTGGTCCAGGTTTCGTTTACTGCATGTCTATGGACTGGTCCACGTGAAGATACACCCCAATTTTTTGTGATGAAAACATTACATTGTTAGCAGTAGCAGTACAACCATTGCATTGTGCGTAGAAGAGAAGAAAACTGTTGTAAGATAAGCAAGAAAATAAATGCCTAAATAATGACAGCAACCACAAATTTAGACAGAATTAAAAAATCAAAAAACATATCATGTACACATACATTATTACTGTTATTATTACATGGCTATGCGGCTGTGCTCTCATGTCATAATTCCAATTCTAAAATTTCCTTCAGTACTTGAAGGCAGCATAGGGTACTTCACTGTGTCCTCTTGTCGCATATTGATCCAGCTAGCTGATCGTTAGCTTTTGTGTCAGGATGGTGTCTATGGTGTGTCAATGTTTGTCCGTTGTTTCTGGCTAAAGGTATTTGGCATTTGGCGGTTTTAATGTTCCGTGCAGCTAATTTAAAAACCATCGGCAAAGCGGGAACCGGCTGGTAGGTGGTCTTTGAAATCACTCAGACGTAACATATTGTTCACGTCCACTCCACTCTCGTGAATCAGCCGGCTGAAGGGCTGAAGCTAGCTAGGTTAGCTGGCTAGCAGCAAGGCTACTCTGAATATCAAAGGGTTTCTTTGTTGTTCATTTTTCGGCGACAGTCGTTAAAACTACCAGACATTAACGCTGTCATCAACGTTGGTGCTTAACGGTAGTTGATCAGCTTTTAAGATACCAAAGGTGGACGTTTACTGTAGTGGACTTAGCTAGCTACCGAGGAAACATTAGCTTATGAAGCTAATAACAATCAAAATCGCGAACTAAAGCAGGTTCGTGCCAGTGTGAATATCAGATGAGATTGCAAACGACATCCCGCGCTCTTAATTAGACATTTGGGAGATTTATTAGCGTAAGTATTAAGCAATGAACTAATCGGGTGTTGGCTTTAACTTTGCTCGACGAAAGGACACGAATAATGTGTAAATATGTGAATAAATAATTACCGGGCTAACGCTGGTAACGTCAGTTGGCCAGCTCTACAGTTAAGCTAGTTAACGTTACGGCGCTTGCATTGAGACAGACGGTCCTACACTTGCCTGTCGCTTCCTCCACCAATGGCAACTTCCAAATCATGTCTACTTGGATTCTCACACTTTTTTTTTACGGCCTTCAGCTCCAACAAGTATTCTAGTAGCACCCATAACCGCCCTGCACACACTGGTTTTTGCCCAATAAAACACATTTGCATTCTTTAGTTGTGGCCCATATTTAAAAGTACACTTTCTGTCCTCCCCTTCAGGCACTTTCGCCGGACGATGGACGAACTGGTCCATGACCTGGTGTCAGCACTGGAGGAGAGCTCAGAGCAAGCTGCTCGTGGTGGCTTTGGTGATGGAGGAGACCATGCACTGGCAGTGGGCTGTTTGCTGAAGAGGCAGGCTCGTAAGCGGAGGGGTAGAAAACGGCGCTCGGACAACCCACACCCACCCTGGGAGACAGGCCACCTCAGTGAGGGTTCAGAGTCCAGTGTGGAAGAACATAAGGTGAGGTGGGGTGACTGGGTGGAGGACAATGGTTCTTTCCAGTTTAAAACCCTGTGTTAAACTGACTGAAGTGACCTTGAGCAAAAGCACTTCAGACAGTCTTAGGATGACCAGTCTACTTCACCCTGCTCTTTTCAGAAGGGAAAAGAAAAACGTACCATAAGAGGGAAGACATGGGAGTTAGCCTTTGTAGTGGTTTTGATAAGTCATGATTTAGTGAATGTTTCTGAAGAAACATCTTTTAGTTCCACTGTCACCCTGGAGCTGATAGATAGAAACTTGTTTCCCCCTTTTTTCCTTCCCTAACTGTCAATCACTGGCCTCCACACAAAGTTATGATTGCCCACTCAGTAAAGATTCTTTGTTGTTTATTAGGCAGTAAGGAGTTTTGGACAATGACATACAGGTGCTGGTCAGTAAATTAGAATATCATCAAAAAGTTGATTTATTTCAGTAATTCCATTCAAAAAGTGAAACTTACACTGTATACTGTATACATTCATTCCACACAGACTGATATATTTCAAGTGTTTATTTCTTTTAATTTTGATGATTATAACTGACAACTAATGAAAACCCCAAATTCAGTATCTCAGAAAATTAGAATATTGTGAAAAGGTTCAATATTGAAGACACATGGTGCCACACTCTAATCAGCTAATTAACTCAAAACACCTGCAAAGGCCTTTAAATGGTCTCTCAGTCTAGTTCTGTAGGCTACACAATCATGGGGAAGACTCCTGGCTTGACAGTTGTCCAAAAGATGACCATTGACACCTTGCACAAGGAGGGCAAGACACAAAAGGTCATTGCTAAAGAGGCTGGCTGTTCACAGAGCTCTGTGTCAAGCACAAGCACATTAATAGAGAGGCGAAGGGAAGGAAAAGATGTGGTAGAAAAAAGTGTACAAGCAATAGGGATAACCGCACCCTGGAGAGGATTGGGAAACAAAACCCATTCAAAAATGTGGGGGAGATTCACAAAGAGTGGACTGCAGCTGGGGTCAGTGCTTCAAGAACCACCACGCACAGACATACGCAAGACATGGGTTTCAGCTGTCGCATTCCTTGTGTCAAGCCACTCTTGAACAAGAGACAGCGTCAGAAGCGTCTCGCCTGGGCTAAAGACGAAAAGGACTGCTGCTGAGTGGTCCAAAGTTATGTTCTCTGATGAAAGTAAATTTTGCATTTCCTTTGGAAATCAAGGTCCCAGAGTCTGGAGGAAGAGAGGAGAGGCACAGAATCCACGTTGCTTGAGGTCCAGTGTAAAGTTTCCACAGTCAGTGATGGTTTGGGGAGCCATGTCATCTGCTGGTGTTGGTCCACTGTGTTTTCTGAGGTCCAAGGTCAACGCAGCCGTCTACCAGGAAGTTTTAGAGCACTTCATGCTTCCTGCTGCTCACCAACTTTATGGAGATGCAGATTTCATTTTCCAACAGGACACCTGCACACAGTACCAAAGCTACCAGTACCTGGTTTAATTCAGGCAAAAGGAGCCCCGACTAAGTATTGAGTGCTGTACATGCTCATACTTTTCATGTTCATACTTTTCAGTTGGCCAACATTTCTAAAAATCCTTTTTTTGTATTGGTCTTAAGTAATATTCTAATTTTCTGAGATACTGAATTTGGAATTTTCATTAGTTGTCAGTTATAATCATCAAAATTAAAAGAAATAAACATTTGAAATATATCAGTCTGTGTGTAATGAATGAATATAATATACAAGTTTCACTTTTTGAATGGTGTTACTGAAATAAATCAACTTTTTGATGATATTCTAATTTATTGACCAGCACCTGTATGTATTTTCTTCTAGTCACATTTCGTCCTGTTTAAATTTGACAGTATTGCTTTAGTTTAGCCTCACTCTGCTGTTGCTTTAGCCTAACGGACATTTTTTTCCCCCAAGTTTCTTAATTTAGCATCAGCGTCACAGTCTAGTATTTACCACATTGACATTTGTTGCAGGACTACCGTGCCAGTACAGGAGGTGTGTCTGCTGCCAACAGCCATGCCCGTGACAACAGTGACTCGGATGAACAACTTGGCCCCAAACGCCGCACCCCCCTCACTGCTGACATGGGGCGAAGCAAGCGGCCACTTTGGCCAGATGACCTGGGTGTCCTGGGGTCTGTAGAGGGAACTCGCAGCCTCAGACGGCGGCGTAAGGTCAAACGTATGGCTGTAGACCCACCTGTAGAACCGGAACCCCCCTCCGTCACCATGCTCGGACCTCCACCTGTCCCCAAAGCCCGTGTTGGTGGAAGGCCACATAGACTTGGTTTGAATGAGGACAGGGGTGCCATGGAGCTGTGTGGAGGTAGCCTGGTAGGGCCTGTGGGAGGGAAGAACAGGGTAAAGAAGAGGAAACTGGCCCCCCACAGGCTGGGAGTGGAGGCTGCAGATGAAGGGGTGGTAGTGGAGAGTGAGGACCCCATCTCCTCTCCAATGGAAGCGTCTAAGGACAAGATGGAGTTGGAGGAGCAGAAGGGCTCGGATGAGGACATGAGTGACAGGTGGTTAGTGTTTTGACTTTTGTTTTATTTTTGTGCTTTGTGTTTCCAGAAATTGCTTCTCTGTCGCTGCCTCTTTATACTGTATGTGTGCTCGCTATTTTTCCTTCTAGAAGACAGTTATTAGCTTCCTCTTGACCACTGGAAATGTCCTTAGTGTATTTTTTATCTTCCTTTGCAGTGAAACCAGCAGTGTCAGTAACAGCAGTGACGGTGGCCTCTACACCAATGATGAGGGGAGACAAGGTACTTATTCAGTTTTGTCTAGAATTATGGGTTAAACTGAAAAACCTATTGTTTGTGTTTGGTATAAACTATATTTGTATATGCAAGTAAATAGGGGGACACCTGTTGTTGGCCTGAGTGCAGCCCAGAAATGCATCGGAACAACAATGTACTACCATTGTCACATGCACAGAAAAAGTTGGAGTTGAAACATGTCTAGCAGTGCTCATGAACCAGGGATCTCTATCCTCTCTCTTCCAGGTGACGACGAGCAGAGCGACTGGTTCTATGAGGGAGAGCCGGGCTCTGGTTCAGGTCCTGGAGGTGCATGTGGGATAGCGGGAGTGGTTCCCTGGTGGGAGAGGGAGACCGGGTCTGAGGAGCTGGACCTAGCTGATCCAGTCTTCAACAGCATCCTCACGGGATCCTTCCCACTCATGAGCCCTGGGGCACAGAGAGGTATGGGAGAGGCTTGGCTCGAAAACCGCAGTGTAATGCGTGTATGGTTAGCTTTTCCACTATAATCAGGTTTGGGGCCGACATAAATTTTATAGTGTTGCTGCAGTCTCACTCATGACCAGTAGGAGGCAAACACTTCACAGTGAGACAAACAAGCATTGTGGCAAGAGGTGCTCCTGTATAGTAAATACAGGGGGCAAAATCCTCTACATATGAACATTGGTTTTAGCATGCAGTATTAAATAGAAACAAATTATTTTAGTGGCCGACTTTTCTCATATAATTAGATATTATTGGTCATGACAATTGACTGGTCTAATTATCCTTAATGTTACTGCACATACCATCTTACCTGAATTTAATTGAATATGGTACATCTTCAATTGTGACTATATTGCGTAGCAGTAGGATTTTTTTATCCTGTCCTGTGTCTCCCGTAAGATAAAGCTGCCTTTCTCTCCCTTACTAATATCCCATTAGTGTACATTTTTGAATGACCTCTCCCTGTGCTGTTTCCACACAGTTTGATGGGACATAAGGGGCTGAGTTGCCTATCGTCCAGCATGAACTTGCCACTGCATTTAAATGTTACGATTATCAAACTGGTCTAATACATTTAAATAATCATATCCTAAAGCATGAATTTTATTGCTGATGAACCTGCACTATGTTTTCAGGTTTCCAGGCTAGACTGAGTCGTCTCCATGGAAACCAGCCAGCGTCTGAGGCGGGATTGCAGGGCAGCTCCAGCCAGGGCTTCAATGATAGACTGGGTAGACAAACCCAGGACTCCCATGAGTGAGTTCTGTCGTTTTACAAATCTCTGTTGATTCTGACTCTTCAGGGTGAGAGAGCAGGGTGAAATCAAACAAAAACACAGTAAAATTGTCTTAAAATAGTATTAAAGCAAAGTAAACAGGAACACAGATCACAGCATGCACAAAATTGATGTGTTCTGTAGTAGGCCAAATATTGATGTTTTTATTTTCATATTACTGGTTTCACATTTGTCCCAGTTTTTGCTTGAGTGCAGACTGATCAATCATCAATCAATGATCTTGGGTTTCTATAAAAGTGTCTGTGGTGGACAAGGGCCAACAGTTCACTTATGGCAAGATATGATGAATAGCAATCTTGGTCTCTGTCTCTGGAACGCTGCCTTGATGGAGATATGGCGCCCTTACACTATCATATCTCCAACAGGCCGTGGTTTAGCTCGGGCTCGAGGAGAGACCATGGACAGGTGAGCCGTGTTTTTGGACTTGATTTTATTCACTTTCAAATAGGTTGAAATGAAGAGTTAAGATTTTGTATTACAAGGACCCAGGGTGTTAAATACACCAGTGTTGTGCTATTGTAAGGATAACTTGCTGACTGCTTAAACTTTTGTTTTTTCTTCTTCTTTCCTCTACTGCCTCCTTAGTTGCACTGGGACCCACGGACAGACAGAGGGCATCGGAGAAGCTGTTCAGTAAAAACAGCCAGCAGGTAAGGACAGCCTTTTAGCTTAAAACACCTGTGATTTATGACCAGATTAATTTCCTTCAGCACCAGCTTTTGTCTTTGCTGCAGTCTCATTGACTCTCTATTGCTTTCACATTGTTTAATCGTGTTTTTCATACGAAGCATACTTTCTGTAGTGTTATTTGCAATCGAACTAATGCTGCCATATTTTTGTCCTGCCTGGCTGGTTTTGCAGACAGACCAGTGGGCACCTGGGCTCTCTATGTACAGGGGATGTCAAGCGGAGGCGAAAAGCAGCCCCCCTCGGTTCCACTGCCCCCTCAGGTATTGGATGCACACCTAGCTACACCTAACACACCATCTGGCACTTATTACTGACTGCCCCGTTTATTGTATTTTTGGCTCTCACTTTCTGTCTTATTCTCCTCCCCCTCTTGGTCGAGCTCAGTATGTTCACCAGCCTGCTTTCCTCCTCGCCGTCTGTCTCACACCTACACTGATGTAAACACAAGGGACTGGGATAGGAAGTGAGGCTTTCACTCTACATTTTTACAAGGGTTGAAAGAAGGGTGTCCGTCAACCTTCACATTTCTCCCTCTCTCTTCCTCTCTCATTATTAAACCCTGCTTTAGCTCCAAACCCCCTTTCCTCCTAAGCTTTGTTGGACAAGAGTCAGCTGGCTAAATCATGTTGTCACAGCAGAGATACTGGATTAGCTCTTAGCCAGTTACACTTGTGTTTCACCACCCCCTCCCCCAAGCCACTCTTCTTACCTCTGGGCCAGTTGATGCTTTTGGAGGAGGAAGGGTGAGGCAGCAAAGCCTAATGTTATTAGGCCAAAGTCCCATTATACGATATTTTTTCTGGAGCCAAGTCCCCTTTTTTTAATTTTATTTTTTTAATCATAATTTACAACTTATTACCAGAATTGTACGCACAGTGGATTATGAGCTTGTTCAAAAATGTTTCATTGCAGATGTGAGCTCCCTTACTTTCTTTATCCTAACCCATTACTTGTAAAATGAAAATCTGAGAAACAGAGCACACAAATGCAAGTATGCAGCCCAAAAAAAACAAAACAGTAACTGAAACCCAAATTATATGGTCCTTATTTCACTGAGGTTACTTAAAAATGTTAAGAAAATCAGCCAAAACTTGCAGCAAACACTCAGGTAGTGGGCACACGCAAATTTCATGTACAATAAATTGCTGAAATTGCATTCTCCAAAGTGACATGTTCAGTGATGCGTTGCAAATATTGAGCTTGTCTGATACTCGCTCAGGACCAGTAGGTGCCGACCTCACAGCAGGCTGGCAGCGAGGATCTGCCAGATTCACATCCTGACAATCTGGCTTGAACTCACCTGGGACTAAACAATCGTGTGTAAATGAGAAGGCAGCTTGGTCCTGCACTGCATACAAATAAAGACAGGATTTAAAGGGTAATAGTTCAGCCTCAGTGACTGGACCGTCAACTTCCAGGAAGAGAGAGAACAAAATGACCACTGTCTATTTGAGACAGGCGTAAGCGTCCTCTCACTGGATATATTTGCTACACGACTGGAAATGTGGCTAAGTTGCTTACATGATTACATTGCTTCTATGTATCGTCTTTAGAGGAACAATTTTAATAGAGTGATGAGGAGAGCCCTGAATAAACATTTCAGATGTTTACTGAGGCTGTACCAGAGAGTATTAGGAATCACAATGACAAAAATAAGCATTTTAACTTTGAAATCGCTAAATTAGCATTACAAACACTACTGCCAGACCTGCAACTAATTTGAGCTATCTGCATTATTTCATGAATCTGTTAATCTTGGCAGCTAGAACCAGCGACTGTTTTCCCTTTTCAATTAATTAAAGTGTTTAACAATTATTGAAATAGTTGACAATTAATTTTCTGCTCTAAAGACACACTGTCCGGCCAAGCGGGAAATCAAATGTGTTAATAATTGTTCTGAACGGCCACATTGGAAGGCAGAGTGAAAAGCTGGCTGTTAGGGAGGGAGGAGACACGATATTGACTGAAAATGGGGATAACAGCGCACACTCTCCCAAGGAAGACATTCATAGAGTTGCACTAACAAATGAAAAAGGAGAGCTAGGAAGAGAAATACAATGCCTGGCTCCTCTCTCACCTCTGCACAGCTAGCCAAGTGCAGCGTGAAGAGGGTGTGAATGTCAGATCATTGGTTCGGGAAAGTTACAGAAACGGTCGCACACAGACACCACCCGATCCTAAATTGGAATGGTGTGTGGCGGGGGGGGGGGGGGGGGGGGGGGGGGGCTCCGACACTATCTGACAATCTGACATGCAGTTCGGACAGAGTATAAATCACAGTTAAGCCTTCATCTGAAAACAAACCAACATAAACATTATAAAAGCCTGCAACTAAATACTGTGTACATTTTTCATTGATCAGCTGATTATTTTCTCAATTAATTGATTTATTGTTTGGTTTAAAGAAATATTGGGAAAATGCCTGTCACAGGTTCCCAGAGTTCAAAGTGGTGTCTTCAGATGTCATGTTCTGACTGACTGACAGGCCAAAACACAAACATATTCAGTTTAGTATTATAGAAGACAAACAAAATCAGTTTATATTCACAATTGAATTTTTACTTCTATTTTTTTTCTTGAAAATGTCTGAAACAAGTCTCCCTCTTGTCTAACATGCAACCTCTCTTTTCAGGAGTGGTTGGGGAGAACGCTCCTCCCATCCCAGACACGAACATGGGAAGCCGCATGTTGCAGAGCATGGGCTGGAACCCCGGGATGGGCCTGGGTCCAGAAGGAAGGGGCATCACCGAGCCCATCCGGGCCACACAGAGACCCAAAGGCACAGGTCTAGGTTTCAACTGAACCCCCAGTTTCTGGATCCTGGACCTGAAGCATACTGGGACAAGACTCTCCAATGAAATGTTGCTCAGGGTGTTGAACAATAAAAAGAGGTCCAGAATAAGGTCCGGAATAATCCAGGAATGTGAGTCATAAGAAGGGAAGGAGTGAGGCTTGTCCTAGCAACAGAGTCTGAGCTGAAAGAGAGAAACTTTCCCATATTGGGGAAACTGCAAGACGCCTGGGATATCCACACAGACATGAAAGTGAATGACTGCAGTTGAGCTGGAGAAAATAACTTCTTGTAAACATGTCCTCTCAAGAAACTCCATGTTGGAGAAAATAAATGACATTGATGCCTCATCGTTAGTGTGTTAAACTGGCATGCTGCCTCAGCCCTGTTACCTCAGATGCCAGCGTTACACGCCTCAGACTTGGGGTATTGTTGATTATATACTGAGAGCAGCTCTCTAAAGTGCGGCTGTGATGACAGTGCGGTTTATTTTCAGTCAGTGGTATTGGTTAGTGAATTAATGATAAATGGTTTTGTCCAATATTGTACAAGCATTTTGGAATCAGATACTGTTTGAGTAGGCCATACCTCAAGATTTATTTTAGGTTCCTTTTATTGTAATGAAGTAAGGGTACACTGTATGGATGTGTGTTGGGATATCTGGATGTTTTTACTCATCCATTATATTGTTCAATCGGAATAAGTCATGTCATCAGAATGTTTTTATCTACCCAAAAACAAAAAAGATAAGAATCAAAACCACAATTTTTCCCTTATTTTAGCACCAGTATGTATGCATGTGCAGCTGTGGCTGTGGCAGGTGTCTGCTGATGTTTACTGAGACATCACTTCTGGACATGAGAGGTAAAAGAAAAGCCAATGACTTGCTCCACTGTCCTATTTCACCCAGTTTGTTTAAGTATTATATCCTGACAAATGTTTGTTCTGCAGACTGCAGTATTTTCTTATCATGGCCATGCTCATTGACTTTACACACAGTATATAACAAATGACTATATGACTGTCACGTTAGACATTTCAGTGTTTCCATGCAAATTCTAGTGAAGTCTAGAAAATGAATAAATGGAGCTAATTTCAGTGTCTGCAGAATTTGAAAAAAGTATTGCTGTCATATTACACATTAAAAGGCCCTACATCCCCATGGTTCACAGGTGTTTTCACTTGATTAGCTTGATTAGACCTTTTCTCAGGACTGAGGGCGACAGGCTAACGTCCAATCAGACAGAAATGAAAACAGCTGTGTGGATGTGCAGGACCTAACTCCACTTACACTACTTAAATTATCTTTTTAAATTAGTTGTGGACCCATTGCTATTCACCTTGTTGATATTATGAGTCTTCATTTTCACTATTGGGTAATATAGCTTAGTTAGCATATTGCCACCATAGATTGTTCAGAATAGAGATTTGAAATGAATTTAAGTGCAGTTGAGAGAAAAAATATGAATTAGGATTTGAGCAGGAAGTTGTACTGTAACTATTTTTTTGACTTTTGTTGTAAGAGCAAGAGGATTTTTTTTTTTCTTTCGAGTTAGGCAAAGGCCAATGAAGAGAAATATGAGGTGAGCTGTCAGTGACAAAAAAAATTGTATTAAACTGGGAGACTGCCTAAACTATGTGGCTGTTATTGTCCTTGGAGGCCAATCCTACTGTTCTGGATCATGGCCAATGACTCATTTGGTAAAGAGCCTGACAGATTTCCACTAGCAATCGTGGGGGACACATCCCATCACTTTTCAAATTCATATATTTGTTCCCTGAACAGTACAGATTGAGTTTGATTTACTTATTAGAAACTTGCTTACCAGTGTCCTCTGACTGTCTGATTAAAGATGTCGATATTCTCATCTGAACTTCCTTCAGTGTTACTCTGTTCTCACATCAATACACCTTTTTCACAGCAGACATGTTGACTTGCAGGACAGGACTTAATAACAATAAGGAAGATTAAGTGCCTCAGTAAACTATTTCAGTGAGGCAGCAGCACATTACCAGCATCTGTAAGTGGAATTGTTAATGTAATTGAATACACCTGTGCTTTCCCACTGTGATGTGTAAAAATGTCTGCCATGAAAAAAAGTCTGTAGCCTAAAGAGCAGCAGTGAGTTGTTGGTGGATTTGTTACCCTGGGTGTTACCTCTCAGGTTACATACAGGTTGTCCTATCTTTAGAGGAGGTTATTCGGGCTGTATGCAGCCTGTGAGGAAGACTGCAGGATTGACTTGACTTGAATTTGAAGGACAGTTTTCTTTGTGATAAAGATGGAAATACAACTCCACCAGGTCTGTAACAAGAAAACAAAAAAGTTTTTTCTTTTTACTATTTTTAAAAAATGTTTTATGGAGAACTGGCTTTATTGTTCCCTGTCAGTATTTGAGAATTAAATCCACAATGTTACCATAAACAATTTTGATACTGAGCCCTTAAATTTGCTTATTATTCTTGACCTCAATATTTACAGGATATAAATTTCAAGCTGAGAAATAAACCTGCCAGTTCTCTACAATTGAGAAACCAAGAACCTTAAACATATCTTTCTGTAGTGCAATATCTTGTTTGTTATTGGCAGATATTTACACCAATACTGAATTAAAGGATATTTGTAATATGCTAAAATCAGTCAGACATGTCGACCATGCAATATGTTTATCAGGCTCTAATTTTTTCCCATGTCTGGTGTCTACCAGTTAAATGAAAAGAAAACTGAAATTACTTTCCTGTCAGATTCTTATTTTTCGTTCAGTTGTATCTTATAGTGAAACAGTCGACTGTTAAATGAACTTGTTGTAATACATTTTATGTCCAGAGTGAATGAAGCCAGTTTCACTTTCAGCTTCCAGTCATGATCATTAATTAAACACAAACCAGGAGAACTTTCTAGTCTTGGTGTTCCTGAGACAGCACACACACACACACACACACACACACACTCCCTGACAGCTCCTTTACAGAGAGCTTTAAGCCATAACTGCTCATAAGAACATGTCCTCTAAACATTTCCAACTCCGTCAACACATGCATCACATTCACATGCTGACTCAACATCGCTGAAATATGATGCTCTCTCTCTCTCTCTCTCTCTCTTTTTCTCTGTCTCTCTCCCTCCTTCTTTTCTCTCCCTCTCTCTCCCATCCTTTGCAAGGCTGCAATAGAAAACCCTCCTCTGTATCTATAGGAATACAGGAGCGCTGTATGTCCTCTATCCTCCTTCTACTCTCCACCTCCCTCTGCATATAAGGGAACGCTGGCTGTGTCCTCCACCACCCCCCATCCCCCCTCCCCACCACCACCACCACCACCCCTTCTCTTAGACACACTTTTCTGTCTGACACACTCTCTCAGGACTCCCCTGCGAGCAAGCTAGGCAGGTAGGTAGGTAAACTCAGCACTGGATCAGAGTGAGACGCCTAGGGGAGAGAAAGAGGGAAAGAGAGGGTGTGTGTGTGTGTGTGTTTATGTATTTGTGTGTGTTGGGAGTGAGTGTGTGTGTGTGTGTGTGCGCTTGCTGCTGCATCGCTGAGCTACAGAGACCGGAGGCAAGGAGAGCTGGAGCGTTTGTCCTTGAGACTGACTGACTGACTGCAGCTGTAGAGCGGAGGACCAACCAGCCAGCCAGTGGATGAAACTGACAGTGAGTACTGAGCAAAAGCAATAAGATGAGCAAATGAGAAGAAGTAGAAGTGGGGGTTTCTTTTTAATTGCAGCAAATGGACCGATGTGTTTTTGTTCCTGTCTGCTTAGAAACAGTCCAGTGTTGTGTTTGAGCGGAAACAGAGGTGTGTGTACAGTGTATATATGTGTGTGTGTGTGTGTGTGTGTGTGTGCCTGACCAGGTGAAGGTCTCCTCTGCTCCCAGGTGAACTCATCTCTCAGGCTTTTTATTGGCTCCCATCAATACTTGCTTTCAAGCCTATATGTAGGACTTTGTTAGCAGTTCAGCAAGCAGCAGCGTCCACTGTTTCTGTGTGTGTGTGTGTGTGTGTGTGGTATAAGGTAAGATGTCAGTAAACATAACATTACTGTACATCTCCACAGCTCTGTCCCTGCCCTCCTCACTCCTCTCTCTTCTTTATCACAGCTTCTGTTGACAGATCGATAGTTATGCATCTATAATTGGAAGTCATCATTTATGGCGACCCTCCAAAGCGAGTCATTATCATGTGTAATCTTGCAGAAAATTACATTTTGACCGGTGTACCTCGGCGTGGCCAGGAATCATTGGACTGTGCTGAGTGGGATAACTGGCCAAGGGTGAGGTTACTGTTAACCCCCCCCCCCCCCCAGAAAAAAAAAGCCTGGAGAAGGGGTGGGGTTGAGGGAAGCCATAGGGCATTTTGTGAGGGAGGGAGGGAGGGTGGCTTTTTGTCAAATCTTGCCTTAAAGCCCAGAAATCCTAGCAGCACCCCTGGGGGCATCCGTATGATCAGATGAGGAAGGACAGGAGGGAGTCATAATGCAGAATTTCCATGGAAGACAAAAAGAAAAGAACCAGAGAGAAAAGATGGCGACATTGTGTGAAAGATTAGAAAGAAGAAGGGATGGAGGTGAAGGAATCAGAGAAAGAGAGATGAGTATAGGTATTAGCTCTCCGTGGTGTGAGATGGTGTCGTGAGATGAGACTGGCTCACCTGTGGAGCTGCTGACAGAATGTGTTAGGCCACGTTAGAGGGGTGCCTAGATGGACGGGTGGATAGAAAGACAGCCAGAAGGTGAATACACAAAGCTGTGGTCGACTTTTCTTTTTTTTTTTTTTAAACCAACATGACAGGATAGCTCTTTTAGTCTGTGTGTGTGTCTGTGTTGATTTGTTTATTGTAGACACGCTGACAGTGAGCCAGAGGGCTAAATTTACCACCTGTGGAGATAAAAGGGATATGATGAGATAGACTGTGTGCTGTTTATGTGTGTGCGTGTGTCTATGTGTGCGTGTGTGTGTGTGTGTGTGTGTGTGTGTGTGTGTATGGAGGCATGTGAAAGTGTGTATAATACTTCCTGACATCAGCAGTAGGTGTGTGTGGTGCTGACTCCCATGAATTAGTGTGTGTTGGGCCCACACTGGCGGCTGCTCACCTGAGTTACGTCTGGGAGCCAGGTGTGAGTTTGTGTGTGTCTTTGTATCTGTGCATATTTAAAAGGGGAGGTTAACTTGTGTAACAGCATGTCTGAGTATGAACCATATCTTTTCAAGGCAAGTCAATACAATTCAATCTATAATCATAGAGGTCAAGAGATTCCTGCATTCAAAAACCTACTCAAGTAAAAGAACAAAAGTATTATCAGCTAAATGTATTTAGAGTATCATGAGTAAAAATACTCAACCTGCAGACAAATGGCTGCGGTGACTGATATTTATTAGATATTATTTTGTTAGATTGTTAATATTGATTCATCCATGAATAAGTCGCATTTTACCGCTGTAGTTGGTCTAGATGGAGCTGATCTTAATTACTTAGTTTACACTTTGGTAGATTAGTCAATGGTTCTCAAGCTAAGCGTCGGTCCCCTCCAAAGTTTCACAAAATAAATCTGAGGATTCAAAAGATGATTAATGCGGTAGGAAAGAAGAAAAAACAAATTTTAACTAGTCTTAATTTAAAAAAAAAAAGTTTTCAAACTGTTGAATTTTGAAACCACTGGTTGTCTAATGCAATGTATTGAAGTAGAATCATAAAGCAGGAGAAAATAGATGGTTGCACTTCGAGCTAAAATAAAAAGGGACAGAGGAGAGCTCCCTCTTCTCTCTCTTCCAGGAAGGACAGACAGGGAATAAATATATGAAGAGCAGATATGAATAACAGCAGTAAAACATCGAGAAACAGACATATATGAAGAATATGGACAAGAGAACACGTTGGGTGGTGGTAGGACCCCTCCCATTCATGACACACAGAGAAACAGAGGTGGGTCAAGGCTAATGGCTAACCCAAAACTGACCTGTTAATCCAGTACTGCTGGTTGAGAATATGAAGGGCGTACACTGTGGTAATCCACATTATGTTGTTAGGAGAAGCTTGGTTACATAATCGCACCTAAGACCTTCCAGATGGGCACCTGCCAGAGATGATGACAGGACGGGGGAACAATGAAACGCACTCAACTCTGAGCACGCTCCGTATTCAGGGTAAACTGTTTTCAGTCACATTAAAGTCACATTTGAGCTCCACTAACAGTCCTTAACATTGTTTTTAAATAATCAGCCCTTATCAAAACTTGTGGTCAAGGCATTGTGAAAAGCAGCTGTGAATGTCAAAGAAAATCCTCCACTAGGGGGCACTCAAGCCAAGTTATTATGGTGTGTAAACTAGCAGTATGAGCCTGTCGCTGTAGAGTTTTTCTCAGTGCATTTAGTCTCAGATATTCATAAAATCATCCCAAATTAGCTGTAATGAAATCCTGCCCGCCTGAAAGCCTTCCTGTGTGTATATGTTTCCCAGCAGTGACTCACTTCTTCCCCAGTGGGACTGTAGGATCTCCAGATAAGTGAGAACCATTTGAAGACCATTGACCTGCTGATGATAGCAGCAGCAGCAGCAGCAGCAGCAGGTCCCAGTAGCTCTAAGTGACATTTCTATGGTTATGTTGCTTTAAGCGTCTCCCAGAGGCTTTCTAAGGTTTCTGGCATGGATGTGTGTGTGTGTGTGTGTGTGCATGTGACCTCTGATCCCTATACAGTGCTCTACAGATCAATGGAATGAAACTGATCCTATTCCCATTGCTCATCTGTCAGTCAATACATCATTTTATGAACCATTTCCTCCCCATCCATCTATTTAAAGACATGTAAAGCTTACATACAGATTTAAGTTTTTTTCCTATTTTTACATGATAGTCTATCTTGTTTTTTTTTTTTTTATCTGTCTTAACATGTCTCCATCTTATTTCCTCCCCCCTTTTGTCTTTCTCCCCTTCTTCCTCCCCCTGTCTCCCCCCTTTTGTAAACCATTGAAGTGTCTGAGAGGTACTGTGTCGGAGCAGCGAGACAATGGTGTTTGCACACAGTGTCAATAGTCTTTCCCTCTGTCTCAGTAATTGATGGATGACTGTGAGTCAGGCATAAACTAAGCACATTACACTCACTAGATCTGAGCGCTGATGCTAATGTGTGTATGTGTGTGTGTGGTGGGGGTTTGAATTGCAGAGTGACTGTCCAGTTTTGGAAGTCAATCTGACAGCTGTCCCCGGAGGGCTGAGATTTGGTGGCTGTGAGTTTAGGGGATGAGGAGAAGAGGGGTACACACACACACACACACACACACACACACACACGTGTAATAGTGCCTGCTGCTTCACCCGTACTTTTTCTTTTTTCTTCAGAGCAAACTCAATGCATCTGGTGTTGGGTCAATAGCTGGCAGCTGGGTGCTGTGTGATATTGAACTCCTGTCTTCAGTTCAGCCTGAGCAGTGTAAAAATATTTTTGATGTTTAACTGCAGCCCTGTTCAGTTTCATCTGCTGCATTTGGCTTGTTTCTGTTTCTTGTCATTTTGCTTTAGTTTATGTAGTTGTCCTCTTCGCTGACTTTACTTTGTTGTTTTTTGATTGTTTAAAGTTGGCATTTTTATTTTTTCATAAGCCTTAAATTTTAAATTTCACTCTACACACTGCCTTTTTGTCCCATTTATTTTTTGGACATCCAGCAGGAGGTTGATTTTGAGGCTAATACTGATATTGATATTTGAATCATTTACATGAACACAAATTAGAAACAGGAATTTTTCATAACCACCCTTTTTTGTTTTTTATTTTTATTTTTTAAGGAATTGAAACCACAGCATGTACTGAGCATGACATGTTTCTGTTTAAAAATGAATTTGTCCGTACTCTGGTGGTGGACAAACTATGTCGTGAAGACACTTTTTCTAAATGACCTTATCTCTGTCTCAGTTTCTCGCTACTTGCAGAGGAACGGCTGCTTTGCTGTCCTTTATTCTCTCATTCTAAGATGTTACTTTGGATTCTGGGAACTTATGAGGAACATTTTTAATCAATAGATGAAAAGTTAAAGGAGGTCATTACAATTCTTCCTTTGGGATCAATCCCAGTAGTTGTTGAGACATTTTGCTCAAAACCATAAATGTGAACCTCATGGTGGCACTACAGGAAAAGTCAGAGAATCACCCAAATCAGGAGGCTTCATCCTCTGGGCACCACGAATGCGGCTGTGCCGATAGCACAGATAAAAATGATATATGAAAATAATCATTTCCAGCAGCTCTAATCTGAATTCATTTATTCTGGACTTGTTTGATGACAATCGTTCAATCAACCAATTAAATTCAATAAGTGCAACATCTTTTCACTCCAGATTTTATTTATATTACCTCAAACTATGAAACTATGACATAGAGCCACTGTGAAGTGAAGCAAAAGGCCTTTGTACAGTGGCGCACAGCACTGAGGAAATTATCAGAAAAAATAAACCACTCAGGAGCGTTCTTTCCTTCAAGTGCTACACTTGACGCCACTCTGGCTTGACTCAAGTGTGCTTTACTGTTGTTGGTGTGCGTCTCAAGACCACTCAACTGGTGCCAAGGAAAATGTCAACCATTGATAAAATTATTAATCTCTGGTTTAATTTCAACCTGCACTTTTCCTCTTTATGAAAACACCTCAGCTTTGTTTGAGCAAATAATGAATCCATTGATGGCAGCTTGCGACCTAAAAGCCTGACAGATAAGAGCCACTCCGCTTTAACGTCAACATTCAGTTTACTAAATGGTTTATAGAAGATAATTTCTCTGTGTAGATAACTTTTTATGTGATACATTAACTTGAGGAGATTTGAAATGATAGCAGCACTCTGTCTGGCTTTTTGTAATTTATGGTTGAGATAAAATTATCTGCCATTAGAAATCACACTCTTTATCTCTTACGGGTTTTTGTATGTGCGTTCTATTTTCTGTTTGCATGTTCATGTTTGTTTACACATGTAGCACGCCTGTGTACAAGGCTGCTTTAATGCGGTGTTTGCTTCTGTTGGTCCGGCTGTTTCATGTGGTGCATAATGTGATAAGGCCCACTCCACGCAGTCTGCTGTCTGGCCTTTATCTGAGCGGCAGATTAGTGCAGGTGATTTCATTCCTGTGGAGATTGGTTCGGCGGGGGTCAGCTCAGTGCACAACGTTATGTCGATGAGAGAGGAAGAGACAGGCCCAGACTGACAAGAAAAAGAGCGGAAATTCTGAGGCTCGCACGTACCAAACTCCCTTTGATATCTGTACGTTTTTGAACTAAAGTGTGGTTTCAATCTGTGATCATTTGAAGAGACACAGGGTGCATTTTCAGCAACTTTTTCACTGTTCATTGAAGAAGTTGTTTGACAGATTTGTGGAGAAACGCATTAAAAGAACATACAGTAAACCCACAGTGTTATGTTTTTCCCTTTGAAATCTCTGAGATTTTCTGGTCTTCAATAGAGAACTGCACATTCCACATCTGAGCTTGTAAACCGATGGAAAATACTCTATTCTGACCCCCAAGGAACCTGATAACCTCGTTTGTGTGCACGTGTGTGCTGTCAGTGAAAGGCGAAAAGCATCACATTAGGCACATTGCCATAGCTGATTAGATCAGGTACAAGCTGGAAGTCAGTAAAGACTTACTTACAAACTGTGCATATATGTTTCCATGTGTGGATGTGCACATTTCTTTATGTTTGTGACAATATTTGACTCGACTGGTTTCACCCCTTGTGTCATAAAACTTTGCTTCAATTGTTTCGTCTTTAAAATGCCAGAAAACACAACTGCTCAAGGCGATGCCTTATGTCCAACCAATATCCCCAAACCTAAAGATATTCAATTTACAGTGACATAAAAAGGACTCTGCTCCTCTACAGAAGACTTTAATTGATTTTTAAAATAGTTTAATTTTCTGTGTATCAACTAATCTATTAATCCACTAAGTGTTGGATCCGAGGGGTTTTACTTAAAACAACTTCTGGTTGTTTTTATTTAATTTATTTTACCCTCAAAAACAAATTATACCACTTCACTTGTATGTTACTTTCTTCACAAAAACAGTACAAACACACAAAATTGTAACTTAAATTGATGAAGAGATTGGAAATGTGCACTACAGTTGTTTTAGGGCGGTAGATTAGATACTTTTTAAATTATCCCCATTACATTTAGAGGGAGGTAATGTTTTCTGTGTCCTTTTATACCAAGTATGACAACAACCAAACGTGCTGCTAATCAGTGAAAATTCACCTTCTACTTTCCCGTGCTAGAAACTAAAACCTGTTAAATACCCACATCCTCTCTTGTCACTGCCACCTGCTCCAGTGAGAGGCCGGCTCTCATTGGCTCAGACAACAGCCAATCAGTTCTCGGCTCAGCCTTCTGGGGGGGAAGGCCATTCAAATGGTGTGGCTGGGTAATCATGAGGGCCGGCTTTGCTTGGAGACCCTTGTCACACACAGCTAGTCACAACAGTCAGGACTTCAAAGGCAGCCAGCCGGCCTGGGGCTGTTGGTGAGAAGTGTGGGTGAAGAGAAGACAGACAGAGGGACAATGAGAGCAGCCGAGAGAGTGATACAGCAGACAAGAGGGCAGTAGATGGAGACAAAGTTTGGAGGCAGAATAAAAAGGGAAAGTGACAAAACAGTGTAGTGAGAGACACAGTTTATAAGAAGCTGTAGAAGAGAAGGAGAAAAAAATAAAGAGAAGGCAGACAGAAGCGGACGCCCCTGGACAGATCATTTTTCTCTTCTGCGGAGTATGGTGGCAGAGTGCACATGGATTTAGTCGACCTCTACCTCCCAGAGTGTTTCACCTACCACTCTGACACAGAGTAAGTACTTTCTCATTGGAAAATGACTCTACAGAGAATGATGCGTGCACTCTCAAAATGACCAAGTGTCACACAGGTGTAAACTGAGCTGTTACTGTGTGTGAAAGGTTCAGCGTTAATGAGTGACATCCAGTTAGCGATCCTTGATTTGTGGGACATTGTCTTTGTGTGTTGTTATCAGATATTTTGTATTTGCACCACATTACAATGCACTGCTTATTATCATCCACTTGATCTTAATTCTTCTGAGAACTTTGAACATTTACTCCGAATGAATACATATCAGTGTAAACACCTAGAAATTTTCATCACATAAGAGAGTTGGAGTTTGAGAATCAGTTTCTCAGGAGGGAAATTGAGTGTGATGGAGAAAGGATAACACAAATCATGTAAATCATGTTAAGTACTGCAGGACACAACTCAGCTGCTGTACTTCAGCATCATCAGTATTTCCTTCAGGAAAATAAATTGATTTCTGCTTTTAGAGGATCTGCTCGTTCAGTCATTACAATTTACAGTGTCATTGTTCCTTTTAGAGGAATGCACTTATCCCACATGAACATTTAAGACTATGGTTATCTTCGGCATCAGTCTTCGAATTAAAACACTTGCCATTAATTACCAGTTTTAGTCCTGTAGTCTTTTCTGGTTCTTGCACTGTGTGTTACTGCTGTGTAGGGCTGCGACTAACTAACAATATATATTTTTTTTTATCATCGATTAATCTGATGATTATTTTCTTGATTAATCACAAAGTCTATAAAATGTCAGAAAATAGTAATTCATTCTTAATAAGCTTTCATTAAGCCCAGGATGACGTCTTAAAATTGCATCTTTTATCCGACCAGTAGTTCAAACCAAAAGATACTCAGTTTGCAATGATGTAAAACAGGGAGAAAATCAGATAATTCTCATTATTTAGCATCTGAAACTATTGAATGTTTGACATTTTTGCTTCAAGAATGTCTGAAACTGTTAATCAATTATCAAAATAGTTGCTGCCTAATCTTCTGTCAATTCACTAAGTTAATCGATTTATCATTTCAGCTGTAATAAAAAGGGATTTATGTAAATTAAGTATGTAATGTACTTAAAATTTACATTCTCTTTTCTCTATGCTTGGGGGAGGTTTAGATGAAATTTTCCCTGGTGTGGAGGTTTGTATGCATTGTTTACAGTTGTCATTGTTCAGCCTGTTAGTTTGTTGATAGTGATGGTAAATGGGTAAGGCCTGTTTGGAGGAAACTAGTCCTGGTGTGGGAGTACAGCCTGGGTCATCCAAGTGCTGGTGAAAATCTTCCCCCGGCAGACACGCCGACATGAACAAAGCAAATGAAAGCCTGTGACAAGTGTGCAAAGCAGCTGTTTGATTACCCAGACACTGCTTTTTGATTGCCTTTCTTTGCTGTAATCATAAAAATCACGGCCATTATCATCACTGCTGTGCTTTTATCAGCTGTGGCATAATCACTCTGCTCTGAGAACACATCTCACCGAGCATTTTAGGATTGAAATTAACTTTCCCCAGCAGAGGAAGATGAAGTGAATTGGAAACAAACAGACGAGAACCAAATTCGGGCAAAAGACGAGCACACGTGGACGCACAGGTTGGCTGGTTGCTGGTGACAGATGCAAACAGATAAAGACCAGGAGAAAAGGCGGTGATGGCCGCAGATGATCCCCCTGTATGGCACGCTATCCACGTTTCCAGAGCCTGCGGGTCCAAGCTCCAGCCACAGGCACTTCATCTCTCAGCTAACAGCTTCGTCCAAAGCCTGACTAAGGCTCTTACGAATGGCTGGGGGTGCCACTGATCCCTGCTCATCTCCTACTGGCTCATTAGTTAAAAAAAAAAAGAAAAAGGGAGAAAAAAAAAAAACCTCTACTGAGACCCCACTGACCTAAATAACTGCACCTCAGGGTTCGGGTTAGAGCCTTAAGGTTGGTCAACAGGACCTCAGAAGTATTGTGTGTGTTTTTGTGCTTTTGCAGAGAGAATCTGTCGCCTTGCATATTATTTTCACTTCTCCAGGTCTGTAGATTTGCTTTTACTCCACATTCTTTATATCTGTTGCGCAGTTCCTTCTTATTTTCTGTATTTCATTCCCTCCCTGTTTTTTTCTCACTCACTCTCCCTCCCTCCTGGTGGGTCATTGTCTGCATTATGACTCTGCTCATTTGAAAGTGAGTGTTGCCTTCTCTCCCTCTTTTCTTTCAACACCCCCAGGTTAATGAGCCACAGGACTGCCCCTTTCTTTCTGTCCCTTCCCGGCTTTTTCACACTCCTTCTATCTGTCTGCCCCACTGTTAATTTCCTCCCGCCTCTCTTCTTCCTCTTCTTCGTTTCTCTTTCTCTTTCCCTGTCATTTCACGCTGCATTTTGGCCTTTGTTCCCTTGGTGCAATTAGAGTTGTTTTGGATACTGGGCACAAAGGGAGTAAGTTATGATAACTTTGAATACCCACTGACACAAACACTCACATCCGCTCTGATTTATCCCTGCTATATGGGGCTGTAGAAGCCTCACCGACCGTCTTTTGATGGGCTTTTATATGGAGTTGTAGATTAGTAATCTGTCAGAGTGAATATCACATCACATCTGATCACCCCACTCTAATGCCATTTCATTATGAAAGCAAAACGCCAACACCCCCTGCCTCCTCCTCCTCTTTCTCCCTGTGATGCATTATAATGGGAGAGCACAAAGTATATCTCACTCTGTACCTGTCAGAGACTTGACACAGATATATTGACGACTGTGATGGATAGCCAATAAGGGTACCAGTGAGTAATTTTAAAAGGAAACTGAAATGTCTTTACTGTGCTGTTTTTATAGTCTTCAAAGTGGACTGGAGAGATTGAAGATGGAGGGGGAGTGGTGGAGCAAAATGCATCAGAGCTTTGTAGGTTGAAGCTGGTTCATTGGTTAATGAGGGAGAGTTTTGGAGCTTAAGAATAGGGCTGGGTGATATTTAAATTTTTTGATACAAGTATTGATACAATAGGAAAATTGTAGTCTCAAAGAATATAAAGTTTTTGTTGTTTTTCATGTAACAAAAATATCTTAAATGTTTAAAGCAGTTATAATCACTACACATTAAAAATGGATCTAATGACTGTTTAATGTGAAAAATGTCGTAAGTGATGAAGCCACAAAGAATTACAGAGCATTTCGGCATCTTTAAGCTAAATGTTTTGGTTTTATAGTGCACAGATTTATTATTTTTGCTCACACTCACCACTCTCAGAAGCATTACTTCAAGTTGCAGTCTTCAATTAAAAAAAAAAAAATTCTGACTGTATGCTGCCTGTCCAAAAACAAAGCTAGCAACTAGTTGATGTAGCATAGCATTTAGCAGCTAAAGAGAGAAATGTTTCTTTTAGAAGTTGCTGGAGACCAAAACAGAGGTAAAAGAAGAATGAATAATAGACAACTATTCGGCAGGTGACCAGAAACATGAGTCCAAACTAATGCTAATGTTACTCTGTTTCTGCTGGATAGGCAAATGTTTGCTATCACGTTTGCCGTAATACGTTTGTAAGTCAAAAATATGTCAAAAAGTGTGTACAGCTTGTTGCACTGCCCACACTGTGAGTGACCATAAATTACAATATGGGTTTAATGTCTAAATACAGGCAGTTGTACACAAGTCTGAATGAAGTTCAAGGCCAGATTTGGTACAGTTTTAGATACTGGATGCTATGAGCACATTTCTGTCTGTACCAAATAAGTATTGAGGTTCAGCCCACAAGGCAACAGACACTATGATTATGTTGATTATGTCTTACTAGTTGTCAGTCTGTCTTTTACTGTGAGTCTGTGTGTCTGTCTTTGTGGGTTTGTAGAGGGCTAAATAGCGCATGACC
The DNA here is from genome assembly GCF_002814215.2 of Seriola lalandi dorsalis. Lineage (NCBI taxonomy): Eukaryota > Metazoa > Chordata > Actinopteri > Carangiformes > Carangidae > Seriola > Seriola lalandi. Next base: position 358,036 of record NW_019525453.1, read on the forward strand.
ATGGTTTACTCTGGGGGTGGTTAAAAGCAGCCAGTTTCTTTGCCTAGCAAATGACTTGTGGCTGAGAGAACACTCATTTACATGGCAGGAAACAGACTGACTTGGACATCCACCTCACCAAACTGAGATTAGATTGGGAGAAACGAGGATACTCTGTGTGTGTGTGTGTGTGTGTGTGTGTGTGTATTCCTCCGCATGTGGGAGAAAGCAACAGAGAGAGAGAGAGAGACTGCAGAGGGTTTTTAAAGTTGGCCTGGCGACAAACAGTTGCATGCAAGTATGTGTTGGGGTGTTTATGAAGACACATGCTTTAAAATGTGTCTGTAAGCGTGTGTGTGTGTGTGTGCAGGGAGCTTTAGCATGTTCCTGATCATGTGAATCTGAAGTATACATGGAGAAGTGGGAGTCTATGATTTTTGTTTTTTATGAGCGTCTGACGCCACAATGTGTGTGTGTGTTTTCAGGATGTGCGTGTGTGCGTGTGTGAGTACAGATCACATGCCTGCAAGCCTAGTATACACCTCAGCTGGTTTCAGATGTTTTTTTTCTCTTCAGCCTGGTGACAGATAACATGGTGTCACATCTTAAGCCAATAATAGAGTAATGATACTCTTTACTAGAATTATACTCTGGCTAAAAGAAGATTTATTTCAAGGAGTTATTACAAAGGTATTCATAAAAAATACTTCTTAAAAAATGTAAAAAGAGTCAAGTATGTTTTTCTTGAAACCATTCTTAACTGTCCCTTTGTCCCTTGATAAAATTTTGATTGGCTTTCCATGTACAAAACAAAAACTATCACTAGCATTTTGTCTCAGTTAGCGCATTGCAGAGCATTTGTTCTTGTCACAGTGAATATGTCACAGTGAATACATTCTTTTATTGTCTCCACATCTAACAATAAAAGTGTTAACTGTTGCAAGAACCTGTTAACTGTTGTAGGCAGCAGCGTTTGACAGGTCGAGTTAGAAGTGAAACTGAGGGACACAGAGACAATAGAGAGAGGAAAAATAGGCAGAAAAAACCGAGAGAGAGAAAGATGAGTGTGTTTGGATTGAACATAATGACGAATATGATGCGGATGATTGCTGGTTTGGCTATTTCCCTAGGTTTGCTTAAGCAATCTTCTTCTTTGAAAACAAAGCAGTGTAATGGACAGAAGCTTTGCATATGTGGGAAATCACAAACGGCTGGTTTAGAGAAGACCGGGATGGATGGATGCATGAATGAAGGGATGTGGAGAGAGGTGGAGGTAGTCCAGAAAAAAAAGGGAATAGTTGGCCCCTGGTTCTGTTTGTGGTTTGAAATTACACATTTGATACATGTATGAACCCATGAATAAATGATAACAATTATTCCTAGCTGCTTATTACTGTACATCATTACTATCTGTGTAATTGATGCCTGACTTAATAAAACTAATCACAGCCCACAGACCTGGAGGTCAACTACCGCTCATTAATATTAATGACAATTTGTAGGGGACACATTATATAAAGCTGACCTGAAAGTTAAAACTCTCACCATCATGAATATGTATTACAAAAAGGTGTGTACACAAACATAAATCTTAAATGTTTTTCCCCAGACATCTGGGCAGGATGTCAGTGAGGGGCTTGGACCCCACCTGTCCCTCCTCTATAAAGCGTGAGCCCTCCAGCCCTAGCCCCAGCTCCCAGGGAGACGTCAGCCCGGCCCAGCCCAGCCCCGGAAGTTCTTCCTCTGACACAAACTCCAGCTACGGGCCTCTGACAAAGGTCCATGGTCATAGCAATGGACTGGACTCACCAGGCCTGTATGGCCATACAGCGGGGTTGGCCAACAATGGAGGAACAAACAGGTTGGTATTTACAGCATTGTTGTCCCTTATTTTGTGTTTCACCCCATTTCAGGTGTTAATTGGAAGTACTACTACGCTCTGATGAGATTTCTCTTAATTTCTCCTTTTCATTTTCTCCCTTTTCCACCTCTATCCAGGAGGTTTGGTGAGGAAGAAGGTCAAGTGAAGTGCGAGTTTATGCTGGGCTCGGTGGCCAAGCGGCTCTGTCTGGTGTGTGGTGATGTGGCCTCAGGATACCACTATGGCGTGGCCTCCTGTGAGGCCTGCAAGGCCTTCTTCAAGAGGACCATTCAGGGTAAAGAGAGAGAGAGACATACGTGCACAAAACACACATTTACGCCCATGAACATGCTCCGTTTTATACTTAGTAACAGAATTTATTGTGCATGGCTGATAATGCCTTCCTGCGTCTTATAAACCTGTTTTACGAGCAACATGGTGCAGATATAGTCCATGAGCGTTTGTTTTGGTATAAACAAGCCCCGATCAGTTAGCTCAGTGCTTCCGCCTCTTGCCTCTTTAACTGCAGAATGGCTTTAAATAAATACCTGTTTGCAAACAGCTGATATGCGCTTAAACTCACAGTGCACCATGTATATAGTCAACATGTTTGAGTTTAGGCTTTAAACCTTCAGATAACATATGGTGCTGAAGGTGTGTGCATTTGCACTCGCCCTGAAAGCCGTTAGCAGTGAGAGCCAGTGGCATGCAGTGTGAGTGTTTTGAAGGGATTGTCCTGTGCTCTGTTGGCTCACAGCCCAGGTCGAGGACCTGGCAGGTTATGTTGAGTTTAGGCCTCTAGAAGTTGGCTACTGTAGATGAGTTCAAAGGGCAAACAGGATGAGCGGCTGTCAGATCAAATGGGGAAATCTGATGTCTGGCTCACCAGATACTTCCTGTTTCTGATGGAGGGTGGCAGCTGAGAGCGCCTGCAACTGGCTTAACATGCACATTTGGCTGCCATGGCCATTACTCCTAATTACGTGTTGGAAACATTGTTTTTTTTTTTGGTATCCCATTGCACAGATTGTGAGCACTATATTCAAAATTAATGTTTCAAGAATAACACAGAATTATCTTGATATTAATACGTCACATCGGTGACCAAAAATTAAAATTAAAACAAAAGGGCTTTTTTGAATGTTTTTAGTGTTTTATTTGAAAAAAATCTAAAATGAATAAAATTAGATTTACATCTAATTATATATATTTATATAATTATTATCATTATTAAATATAAATAGAATTAGAAGTTAAAGAGTAAAGTTTGGTAAAATAAAGATGTCACAGTGACATCATCAGAGTTATCCAAGTTTCAGTGTGACACTACAAATTTATAAAAGAAAGCCTGAGTTACAAACTGGAAGTGTGGAGTTTGTAAGATGTGGGAGTTTAATAGGCACAGTGAGTCTGATGAAAGACTTTTTTATTCAGCTGCATCATGGGAAGTGTAGGATCGTGTGTTTTTTTGGGTCTGGTCCATAATAGGGACTAAAAGTACCTAGAGTACCTCTTTAAATCTCATGCTGGGACAGATTTCCATTAAATGTTACTTTTTACATGAAAACACATGAACCACAAGTCTATGTTAGAATTATAATACAATTAACGATACAGCTGAATTATTGCTCCATTTTCCCCACAACTGTTTCAAAAAATAATTTTCTATATTCTCTCCTCTTCCAGGTAACATTGAATACAGCTGCCCAGCGTCCAATGAATGTGAAATCACCAAGAGAAGAAGGAAATCCTGCCAGGCCTGTCGATTTGTGAAATGCCTGGCCGTGGGCATGTTGAGAGAAGGTCAGCTATACACTGAAAATCACTTTCAGACCTTGGTCAAAACATTGTTTGAGTTGCTTTGATCGGTCGATAGACTTGGCAGAGATTCAAATCTTGTCCTTTATACAGCTGAGATTGAGAAAAAGCAGCCAGACAGTGAAGGCTGACACAAGTCTGACGGCAGTTTCTTTGTTGTGCATTCCTGGAAACAATACCCTGATTACCAGCTGAGATTCTCTTAATGTCTCACCTGATAAACTGGTGATGGCATGTACTGTAGTTGGGTAAACTCCAGTGAAACCTAAAACCTCTGACAGTTAAACTTCAGGCCCTTCGTGCCAGCTGTGATGTGTGTATAGGTCTGTGTATGTGTAGTAAACACAGAACTGAACAATGCATAGCTGTGTCTTTGAGAGGGAGGAGAGGGCCACTAACTGTTCAGTTGTCACTCTTTGCTTCACCAGTGTTCCTCAAAAATAACTTCTGGAAATCTGCCAGTATGTGTGTGTGTGTGTGTGTGTGTGTGTGTGTGTGTGTGTAGACATAGGTGGTAAGGCACCATTGTGTCTAAGCACCCATGTAGTGTATTAATACCTATATATAGACTCTTTTGGTTAAATTAAGGCAAATATATAAAAAGCAATAAATATAAAATACATCAAATAATTTTAGTGATAGCTAGCTTTTACATCCCAAAAATAGTTGTACGGCTAATTTCTTCTATGCAAAACTTCATTTTGTATGTCCAAAAATATGAAATGACGATGATGACATTCCACAGAGAGTCAGTGACAGCGGTCAGGTGCTCATATAGTCTGACTGTGTGCCTGTCTGGTGACATATTGTTGTCCAGATTTAGAAGTGACTCAAAAAGGAAAACATTACTGACCTCCTACTGTACCAGCCACTTGTTGCCTGCTGTGTTGGGCCAAGAAGGCAGATAAAATGTGTGTGTGTGTGTGTGTGTGTGTGTGTGTGTGTGTGTCTGTGGTGGAATTAAGAGACAGTAAATGTAAAGATCAAGCATTTAACATTTGTTGTCAGTATCATAAACCATACTGAAGAGGGAAGAAGGAAATCAAAACATGCTAACTGCTTGCTAACTGTCAGTTAGCAGCTTGTTGGTGTACTTGCTAACAGGAAAATAAGTTTGCACAATGTATTAAAAAAAAAGTATTTTTACTATTGGCTCCTTTCTCTTTGTGCGAACCATGCATCTTTCAGAGCAGTTTATACTCCCACAGAGGAGTTTATGTTATAGTGGGTGGTGCAACCTAAAACGCTATGTTAGCTTCCTCCATTTTGGACTCTCAGACTCTCTGTTCCCTTAAAGGTCAGCACTGGTCAATGGCGCAAATTGGGTCAAGGTTGAACTTGAAATCAAATCACTTCATCACAACCCCTCCGACTTTCTGGTGCAACCATAATGCCCCGGGTTAGCCAAACGTTTTTGTTAGAGGAAATGAGATTGAACTGTAAAATTGTCACCTGTGTGCTATAAAAAATTATGATATTTTGCAGTTGTGCAGACAGATTTTCTGTGCAATGATGGATTATTACCATCATATTGTAAGCTCTCAGTTTTAGTTTTACCTCCAAATAGTGATAGATAGATAGATAGATAGATAGATAGATAGATAGATAGATAGATAGATTATTGACTTGTTTACAACCTATGTGATTGTCTGACTGCTTGTTTCTTGACCTGTCAAACTTTGTTGTTGACAGATCGCCATTTTCCCAGACCTCATTACTTTCATATACCATCATAACCAATAGAAATGATAACCAAAACTATGAAATAAGATCCCAGGTGTAATAAACTGGAATTATCCTTTAATGCCGCCTACTCATCTCTAAACACACAGGAGCACCTGTTTATTGCTGCTGTGTGTGTTTACAAATGTGTGTTGAGTTATGTATACACAGAATTATAGCATTTTTACACGCGTATCAGTTTGTGGATATGAGTTTGCTTAAACACATATGTGTCTGCACTCACATTTACGCTCACACCTCTGTGTATTTTTGTGAGTGTGTGTGTGTGTGTGTCTGCCTTTTTTCGAAATTAGCTGCTTTTAAAAGGGTATGGGCATCAATACAGTCCCAGTCCACCTCTCAACCACCCCCTCTTCTAGCCACCCTCTTTGCTTTCCCTCCCCTCTCGTAAATTCCTCCAGATGCCTTGTGGGATTCCTAGACCTCCGTGAAATGCGAACTGCCCCTCGTAACTCCCGTCATAAGCGCCCTCGTAACGCGCTTCATCGTGTCTCGTAATGCCCCTCTTCCCCGGAGAGGCTGCAGTAAAGGCTGAGACAGAGGAGCTGTGAGGTTTAATGGGGAGAGTCAGAGCCATATTAAATACACAGCTAAAAGACATATAGACCCCAGGCAGGATTTGATTAAGCCTTGTTTAGTGCCCATCCCTACAGTTGCTGTCGCTTCTAAGGGGTTGTAAAAACATGTATGTTACCAATTTGTGTGTAATATTTTTAAAATACAGTTTATCATACAGATGTAATTTTGTGATCCTCTACTTTTATGGTTTAACGGTTAATCTTCCTAAGAAAGCAGCAATACCATTATCAAAGAACTTCCTGTCTTCATCTTGTCTCATCCCCACTTCCTGTTAGCTGAAGTTATTTGGTCTCAGGTGTGTTAATCGTGCCGTGTTAATCTGTATTCTGAGAAAAGCATCAGAACACAACAGAGGGACTATGTGCACTTTTCACTGCCAACTTTCCAAATTCTTTTCTTGTCATTTGTTGACGAGAAGAAGGGAATGTTACGCCACAGTGGCGTTGTGGTGGCAGCTCATGTGTACATTTGTCACAATATCTGAGATGCGTGGGATTGTTTATAGTGAACACATGCTGGTGGTGACAGCAGTGATGGACAACACTAGACACAGTAACCTGGATGAGTCAGGAGCAGTGTCTGGATGTCCGTGCTCCTGATCGTGCTGTACTGTGTGCATTTTGGGAACTTGAAAAACTCCACATGTGAACATTCAGACATTCTGAAAAGAAGCTCAGTGATGAAAGCAGCAAAAAATAAATGAATGTCTGAGTAGTGTTAATCGAACTCTGATGGGCTGTACAGACCAACAGGGAGGAGGTGTGTGCATCTGTTTTGTTATCTGCCAAAGCTATTCTTGGCCTTTTGGTTGTCAGCACATTTCACTGTGAAGAGTTACACTTAGCTCTGATGTGTGTGTTTGGATAACTGTCAGATCCAAACACACATAAATATACCCGTATAAAACACACTCTTTCTATACATCTACTACCAGAGTTTGATTTAATCCAGTGTTTGCCAACATTTTAAGTTAAATCTGATAACAACACACAAGTAAGCATGTCCCTCATCCTTCATTTCACACCTCATAGTGGCACCTGCCAAGTACCCAATGCTTACTATTTACCCCACGTGACTTGACCAAAGGGTCAGGGAGCATTGAGTTTACCTGACCAATCTCTTCTTTAATACCCCCCTAATCTTCTCCAGTGCCAACTATTCTGTCCTTCCCAATAACTCCAAACTTCCAACTCACTTCTTTGGTCCAAATGTGATGTCCAAAAGTACGAAATAGAGCTAAACAATCTAAAATCTATATCCTATATTTATTTTGATTGTAATACGCGTAAGCATTTGTTAAACACAACACATCAGCACAACATTTCCCTCCTTGGCCTGCTTGGATTAATCACAGTATGACCACTTCTGTGTTGGCGTTTAGGCTGATGGTTGGCTTTAATGAGGGTATGATGTTATTTTGACAAAACAATCCCAACTCAAAGTCTACTTACTAGCTTTTTCTGGAGCTTTCAACAATCATATAATATTTTTACTTTTTGAAAACTATAATGAGAGTAAATGGTTTACTCATCCAACCCTAGTTCAAAGCTCCTAAAACTTGGTTTCAAACCTTCAAACCAATAAGAAGTTTCACAAAGATATCTCAGACTGGTCTGTAGTTTTAGACCAGCTTTAATTTGGCTCATAGATCAGTCTAACGCAAGTAAGACTGTTTCACAAAAATAAAGAAAAAAAATTAGACACCTTACCCTCAAGCTAACTCAGGTCTAAGACTAATGTTACCATGGTAACAATCAGTGGCACCTGTGCTGGCCAGTAGCACCCAACGACAAGAAACAAGAAAACATGGCTCATAATTTTTGCTAACATTGTTATGGGAAAGAGTTTTTAAAGATCGCAGTAACTGCCTCTCCTCCTCTGCTGTCTCATCCAGACCGGCCAAAGACAGGGTGGCAAGGAAAAATAAACACCAACATAGCTACTTTATACTGAAGGCCAAGTCGTAGCGTTTGTTGACATGTAACTTCCCGGTAACTTGCACATAGGCTGCATCGTTAAATCGTTGGCAGCTAGCAAACGGCTCAACAGTTAGCATACCTAAACTACCGTCAAAAGTAAAACTTTTCTTTTGACTGCTGTCATTCAAACAATCACTAGAGACATTATTGGCCTAATGTTACCTGTTTTCTCTTGGCTGTCATTGGCCTCTGTCTGTCCCTCTCGGGAGGCTGCTGGTGGGCTGCTGTTAAGGCCAACGCTGGCCGGTGTGGGTGGGGGAGCCCTAGTCGCACCGCTGTTGACCCCACATACTCCGCTCTCTCGTCCAGCGTTTACCCCCCAAAACACAGGCGACTGCCCACCGTGTATCTTCAGTACTATTTCTGTCTTTAAGCTTTTCCTGTGGTCCTCCTCCTGTTTTAAGATGTCTTCCTTTAAACATTTATTTCTTCTTGAGGATTGACACTGTTTTCTGTCGCTGCAATTTCTTTCCAAATTAGATTTTTCTTCGCTGAATGTCCCAAGTAAAACGTCCATGTCACTGTTGAATTCTTCTGGTAGACAAACATTTTCAGCTGGGGTAAACAAAGCTGAGCGGTTGGATGCAGTGATTCGGTCGACCTCTTTTTTTAGTTGAAAAATGTCTTAATTTACCCAGAATTCATTGTACCACAGTCCGATTTAAGATAGTCAAGAACTAAACTGCTTTGTGCAACTTATGAATTTAGAGGTCTATCTGAAATCTGACTATCTGTTATATTTAAGCCATAGTCGAAGTCTATCTCTGTGAAACCAGCCATGCCTATAAAATATTCCTGACAAAGTAAAAAAACAACAACACTGAAACATTCAGCTAAAGACTACATTGGGACTGTTTGGGTGTGGTGTGGTTTGATTGGATTTGATTGACAATGCTGGCAACATGAGCAAACAACCCAGCAACTGATTTTCAGCTTTTGATTCAAATATTGTTGATCCCTTATTGCTGTAGGGAAATACATGACATCACCTTTTTTTTTTTCCAGCTGAGCTTCACCCATTCCAAACCAATTAGAAACCCTAGAGAAAACTCAAATACAGATATCTCTAATGTAAAATAGCCAAACTCTGACCTGATCATTCAAAGTGAAGAAGCTGATAGGCACAACAGGTTAACATAGAGTACATTTATAGGACCTTCAAGGAAGTGGGTAGGTAGGGATTTTGCAAGTGTCTATCTGTCAAAATCTTCCCACATTAAAATATGGAAGTGTACTGTCATACAACACCTGAGCTTGACATTTCATAATAATCTTATGGAAGAGCACATTGGCATACAGCAAAGGTTACAGGCCATATTTTCACACCATTACCCCTCTTTCCACCCTGCATTTCTTCTATTTCTGTTCACGATCCATTAATTAATAAAGCAGAAATTCTGTAAAATTGTTTTCATGCTAGTAGCACTAGTATAGAATGACAAAACACCACATGACTTTACAAACCAATGATCCAAAAAAAGAAAGAAGAAGAACCTGTCCATAGACTGAAATGACCCTACAACACATTTTACATGCCTGATCAAGAGGACATTATATTATTTATTTAATGCTGTGGAAGTTGATGCATGATCTCCATAAATATCTACATAGGTAAGAATATGTACAGGAGGCTGCAGGCTCAAAGGGATGGAGTATCACTATAAGGTGTCAAGTGGGCAAATAATAACCTCAGAGTGTCTCTTACAGGCGTGAGTGCCGTTATAGATCTATTCAGGGCCACTCTGGCCATTTACACTGTGTAGATCAGGTAACCCAACACCACTACTAAAGGCTTCCTGAGTCACGTTTGCGCTCGCTGGACACATGCATTTTCCTCAGAGATGCACTTGGTGACTGTGACTTTCAGCTTCTCCTCATCCAGCTGCTCACTTTGCACACATGCACACACACACACACACACACACACACACACACACACACACACACACACACAAACAAACACACAAACACACACACACACACATACTCTTAAATCCCTATCGCCATGGTGACGAGGTTGCCACAATAAATGTTAAGAAGAGCAGTTGTCATCAGCTGGGTGTCATGTTACAGGATGCACGCTGCTGTGCCAACATTAGATATGTCCTGCTAGGTCTCCTTGGGCCTGTCAAGATGAGTGAGCAGATGACTGGCCAACTTCCTGCCTCCTTCTGATAACTGATTACCTATTTGAAAATGCCGTCAGTGTCTTTACTGATGAAAAAAGTAAGACGGCCTGCACGCTGACTCCAAACCACTCCACTTACCCGACCAAGATCCAAGTGGAATTGAAATGTTCTGTTTAAATAAATTTGTTGTTTGGAGTCACTGTGGAGACATTACCAATTGATGCTGTTGACATACATTTTATTATGTCCTTTTTTAAAAATTAAAAATACTCATCTTCTCACATCATATAATTGGTTGCTATTAATTTTGGATTACTTTGTTTCCCATAATTGAAGTATTTATTTCAGCAAGTTTAACTCTCTATAATCTCACAATATAAATGTCTTTTTTAATCAAGACTTGAGACCAGTTAGGTTACTGTCAGTCAATTTGAAATGACTGAATTATTATTGTGCATGTGATACATACTGTATGTGCTGTATACGAGTAAATGTGAATGAGTCTCCCTTTCTTTACCCTGCAATATTGGGACACCCAGGTGTGACACCCGTGCATCATTAATGTCCTGTGTTTGTGTTTTTGTAGGTGTGCGTCTGGACCGGGTCCGGGGCGGCAGACAGAAGTACAAGAGGAGAATAGACGCTGAGAACAGCCCATATCTGCACCCACAGAACGCCCTGCCCCAGAAAAAAACGTGTACGTGTACAAGCAAAACTTTATATCACCTACGGTGCATATGAACACGACTGCAATACATAACTGTTAGGCAGTCAGTCTGCCTTAATGGATTACTTTATTGTAGATATGACAGGCTCTTATTTTATCTTGTGTTGTGGTCTGTGAGTTCAAAACAGTCCAATCATGTTTTCTGTGATGTTGTCTGTCAGAACACTGAATCATTTTTATAGCTGGTATTTGCTAATGAGTTGGCATTAATCATTGCCAACTGTAATATTTGAAGTGAGAAGTGGGAGGCTTTGAATGGCTGTGATGAACTTCTTGTCTACTTTGCACTTGTAAAGCAAAACATTCCTGTCCTGTGGAAGCCACATACCTCCAAAGTGATGCAATGCATTTTTCAGATAATCCTGTGGGGTTTCAGATGGTTTATTTAGCCTTAGAAGTAGGGCGATTTACTCAACCCATGAAGAAATACTTACAATTCAAAATCACCTAATTTGGGGCTACATGGTTTTCACTGGAGAGGGACAAAAAAAAAAAAAAAAAACATTTTCCATTTCTCACAAAGGATTTTAAAATCTCTTCTAATCCCTCTGAGAGTCCTCTAAACTTTTAATTTCGGACCTTTTTAGATCTTGACCTCAATGAGAAGAGACCTGATGTGGTTATAATAATAAAAATGTCCTCTCTCACTCTCTCTTAGACTCTGTTGGCGGTGTGGTGGAGAACAAAGTAGTGTCTCTGCTGCTGGTGGCCGAGCCCGAGGGCATCTTCGCCATGCCGGACCCCACTGTACCTGAGAGTGACATCAAGGCTCTGACCACACTGTGCGACCTGGCTGACAGGGAGCTGGTGGTCAACATCGGCTGGGCCAAACACATCCCAGGTACGGTTCAGTGTCTCGCTCAGTCAGTCAGTCAGTCAGTCAGTCAGTCAGTCAGTGAGTTGTTTGCTCACACAATCCACCACACACATTATCTCACATTAAGTCTATAATCAGATCAGAGGAGGAGATTGTTGTGACTTGCGGTTGCCAAGACACTTGCTGGATGCCCGGAGGAGAGAGGAGGGCATGTTGGCGCGGCAGTGAGTTATCTGTCAGTCATCCTCTGTGTGTGTGTATGTGTGTGTGTGTGTGTGTGTGTGTGTGTTTGTGTGTGTGTGTGTGTGTGTGTGCATGCAATGCCCTTGCTGACCGAGGTGTGTTCCTAATATATCAGCCAGATGACCAGTGGCCACCTGGACGTTTTAATTCATTTCCTGGGCTGCAGCCGTCTCCCTGTGCTGTCTGAATTACGGAAATCCTCCTGACACTTGGAACACACTTAGCTTCTCCTCTGACACAGGAACAGCAGAAGCGATGTCCAGAGTTTTCTTTTTTTTCTTTGGATGAGAGGGTGGAAAGGAGAGGGGAAGTGTGTTCTGACAGCTTAGTGGGATTAAAATGCTGGTATGCAGCGATGTTGACAGTTGTAATCGTTTGCGGTGGCAACAGAGGTCTGCAGTTCTGCTGTGGCGACACAAATAAGAAACAGCACTATTCAGAAACAGTACACCAGCACTGTCACTGTATGTATGCTGATCTTAGTCCTGAAATGATCAGTCCTTTTATTAGTTATTTGAGTGACAAAAATTTAATTGACAGCAAGTTAGGGCTGCAACTAACAACTGCTTCATGATCGATTAATCAGCCAGTTATTTTCTCGGTTAATTGATTCCTTGTCGGGGCATTTTACATAATACTTGGACACTAAAAGCAGTGGCCTGGTCTGTGAGTCATTACAAAGACATGCTGTGCAGACAAACTTTACTCAGATTAATCTATTAAGTTAGTGTAGATCCCAAAGTTTCCAACAGCGAATGTCTCAAGCTGAATTATGGAGAAATAAAAGGGGAAAAGTTGACATTAAGGTATTTAAACCCCTGTCGATTTTTCTTCTCCTTGTTTTTCCTCCAACTGAAGGCCTGACTGCTTTATCAGCTGTGGTTATCCACACCCAAAACATCACCAGGGAAACACCTGGGGTTTTTGTTGATGTCTTGTCTCCGAAATGCTTACAAAACAAACAAAGCAGGTGTGTGTGTGTGTGTGTGTGTGTGTGTGTGTGCGTGCGTGCGTGCGTGTGTGTGCGTGCGTGTGTTTGTGCTTGTAGCCCTCTGTACTATATTTGTCCCCATGTTTGTTCCTACAAAGTGGACATGAAGCAACCATTTGAGTGTGTGTTGGTGTTTGGTATCCCTCATCAGCATTTCCATTGTTCTGTTAAAAAAAGGAAGGAGAGAACAGACCCCCCCCCCCCATACCTCCCATCCTTCTCCTTCTTCTCACCCCCCAGGCTGTTGCTTTCTGTCTCTTTTCTCTCGTTGTCGGCTCTTTACTGTCAGCGCACGAGACAGACGGAGTCCGACTGATGCGTGTATTTGTAGCCCTTTGCCAGTGGAGGGTTTGGCTGAGAAAGTGGAGCAGCAGCAGAGGCAGACACCCACCTGAGGGGGAGAGAGACAGGAAGCCATGTTTTCATCCAACTGTCAAGCACATCTTAGTCAAACTTTTGAAATGTCACAAAAATAAAATAAAATGCAACAAAAGGTGAACTTCCATCAGATGAGCTGAGGCGAATAAACGTGATTCGTACATTGATGAAGAAAGAAAGAAAAAATATTTGAAAGATCTGATCAGCAGTCGATATGTAAGGCTTTCATCTAAAGCTAAAATCAAACAGTCAAATATCACAGCCAATTTTCACAAGACCATGATGCACTTGTTCGAGAAGAACATGACATTTTTAAAAGGGTGTAGACATTGAAAGACTTCTAAACTTTTAAACAATTATTAAATGGAGGAATTCATGAGGCTAAACTTTTAAAATCTGTCATTTGCAACATGTTTCTCGCTTTAGGACGTATTTTTACTTGTTAAACTCTTCCCTTTTGTGAAATACACTTATCTGAGAGTTAGATGAGAAGACTGATACCACTCTCTCATGTCTGTACAATAAATATGAAGTTGGAACCAGCAACTGGTTAAACTGATATGACTGGTCTCAATCTTGTCTAACCCTTGACAAGAAAGCAAATAAGTGTATGTCCTGAAATGTTAAAATATTCCTTTATCAGAAGATGAATTAAACAGATTTATGTCAATCAATTAATGATTTAGTTCTTTATCAGTTATAACTTACAAACATCCGCTCGTTACAGCATTTTACAAATGCTGGAATTAGCTTTCCTCAATTTGTTAAATAAAACAACTTATATATTGAACTTATATGTTATTTTTTTAATGAAGATGTAAAAGCATTTATCAATGCTGAAAATAAACTGTTCACACTGTTACCCAAAACATTGTCCTTCTAGTCACTTGGAAATTTTGGTTGGCATCACTGATCAGCTATTTCAGTTTAACAGAAAAAGACAGAGACAAAAAACAGAAAGGCAGAGTCAGAGAGACGGAGAGAGGAAAGGGCAGATAAAGAGAAAATGGATGAACAAAAAGAGAGAAATGGAAAGAATTATAGTGACCCTGACAAAAAGGGACAATAGCATCATCCAAGGAACAGGTTGATAAGACAAAGAAGGGTAGATAGTAGAGACAATACACAGAGAGAGCGTAGAGACGAACACGCAGAGAGAATTGGTATTTAAAAAAAAAAAGACTGCCCCCTCCTAGCAGCGTAATGGCCATGTCACATCAGCTCTGGATGAGTGGCAGGCCACACGGCCCCCATCGCTGCTAGGACCAGGGTCCTGGGCGAAGTGGCCTGGGCCATCTGAGTTCTTTGCCCAGGGGGAGGTGAGTCTGATGGGGCTACTGTCCTGGCTGCTCCCCCTCCTCTGTGTCTGCTCTTATCAGGCAGATTGACAGTGATGTGGTCTGAAGTCTGAGGGCCAGACTGGCAGATGAGCTGGCTAAAGACCAACTGCCCTCTTTGCTTTTGGCCTTTTTGAGTCTGTGCTGCAAGTTGGCTGTCGAATACGCGTGCTATGGTGTGACTGTCTGTGTGTTATTGTTGATAAGATACACTGGCAACATAATTCTCCCCAAATGTCAACACTCCTTGTTGCCCTCAGTGTCCTTTGCTTTGTCCCTTGAAAACATGCTCTTTTCTCTTTATTGAAGGTTTAACTTGTATTTGACCTTAAAAATCTATCAATACATTTCCTCAGATTTCATCACACAGACCTGCACACACACACACACACACACACACATACACATTCACACAGGTCTCTGTCCCTGATCGATGGTCCAGTGCCAGAATACTGATCCCTATCGACCAATGAAATTGTGCACAGACAGCGTTTCCAATCAATCAGGGAGCGATAGTGGGGAAATGGGCGTCACTGACGTTCCCGCGGTGATTGTAAAGAGCAGTGGATCCTGATAACAATCACTGATGGTGTCAAAAACACAAACGCCTCCCCCGCCTCCGCTCGCTCTGTAAAATCATCTGTTTAATTACAGTAAACGTGCGCGTGAGTGTGTGTGTGTGCAGGTTTATGTGGGGAGGATGATCAAGTTTAATCATACTCCTGTGGGGTGTAATTGTCAATCAAACTAGGAGTGTCCTACAAAGTGTAATTAAATTCACCACCTCTTTATTCCTGTCCTTTGTTATGCCCTTTGCTGTGTGGCCTGCTTTAAAATAAAGCATTCTGCCACAAACAAATTCTGTATTATCAGTAATATTAAGGGCTCATGTACACTATCATCTGCACTTTGAATATGTCATCATTAGCATATTTCATCAAGGTACAACTGCACACACTAAAATAAACAGAGAAAAAGACAGATTGGGCTGGACTGTCCGTTTATCTCATACAGTATATGTCTGTTAGATAAAAGATGGTTTGGTTAGCTTGGCATAAAGCTAATGCTAAACTAAGCTGCTGCTGGCTGTGTAGCTTCATAGTTAGCATACACACAATGAAAATGGTATCAGTCATCTCCTCAATATGTTGGCATGAAAACAAATAGGAGTATTTCCCAAAATGTCAGACCAGAATGTAATTCAGCTGCAAAATTATATGTTAAAGATAAATTTTTGCAGTTACTATGCTAATGCTAATGATGCTCTCTCTTTGGATATATTCTGAATCTATGTTCAGGCATCTTCTAAATGATGGTGGGAACTGTGGGAAATAAAGTGATAGCAGGTTGAGGAATGTGGATGCAATAAAATAAATAATTACACTAAATTATTTAAAGGGGCACTCCAGTGATTTACTATTACTCTCCCATTAAGCACAGGGACTAATTAAAAATAGGAGGGTCAAAATCAAGGCTGTAGGGGCCGAGATGTCCTGACGTTTAGTCCACAGTATGGGACAGGTTTCAAAAATGCTGTCTCTTACATCTCCCATAATGCAACAGAATAGCATCTTTCATAGACCTTCTCTGCCTACTAAATACCCACTTCTTTCAAACTCCATGCCCCCTGCACTTTAAATATGTCATCATTAGCATATTGCATCAAGGTACAACTGCACACACTAAAATAAACAGAGAAATATTTGGGGTGTCGCGTCCAATTCAAAATGACCCTGATGACATCAAGCTTTGGAAAGCCGCTTCCACAGCAACAGAAAACATTAAATAACGTTTTTTTTAACTGCGCCATGACTAGTGAACTGACCTTTGTATAACGGGCGGAGTGCCCCTTTAAAATCTTTCTTTTCTGCTTCTCAAATTACTGCTCTACATTCTTTATTTCCTTAAAATTAAAAACAGTCTCGTCTCTCAGGCTATACAATCGTTAAACTAAATAGTTCTAACCCACTACAGTATCTCTAACCCGTCCATTTTTCCCTCTTTCTGTTTTAGGCTTTCCCTCCCTCTCCCTGGCAGACCAGATGAGTCTACTGCAGAGTGGCTGGATGGAGATATTGATCCTGCGAGTGGTGTTCCGCTCGCTGGCCTTGGAGGACAAGCTGGTGTACGCCGAGGACTACATCATGGACGAGGAGCAGTCGAAGCTGGCAGGGCTGCTCGACCTCAACAACGCCATCCTCCAGCTGGTGAAGAAGTGCAAAACCATGGGGCTGGAGAAGGAGGAGTTTGTGGTCCTCAAGGCTATTGCACTCGCTAACTCAGGTACAGAGTTACTTTTTACAGAGCTCAGGTCTTTTACCTTCACTGTTCTGTATCTTTATGTTTTGTGTAAGTAAAGCATAACTTTTTATTTCTCAATTCCATCTCTTCTATCAGACTCCATGCAAATTGAGGACTCAGAGGCAGTTCAGAGACTCCAGGACGTCCTTCACGGGGCCCTCCAGGACTACGAGGCCACCCACCACCCAGAGGACCCTCGGCGGGCCGGCAAACTGATCATGACCCTCCCTCTCCTGCGTCAGACGGCCTCTCGCGCTGTGCAGCACTTCTGCAGCATCAAACAGGACGGCCGTGTGCCTATGCACAAACTGTTCCTTGAACTGCTGGAGGCCAAAGCCTGACCTGAACACAGACAGTGGTTAGGTTCATCCCCACCTCCGGTACAGATGTCAGGATGGGAGGAAGTGAAGGATAACGGGTAACGGTGGGGTATGACGCCACGTATTTGTCCATTTCAGCTTGCATTTGACAGTAAAGTTTTGAATTTGCAATCGCCAGGAAGCTGCTGGAATATTTTTAGAGACGCACCCCTCCTACTTCCAACGAATGTTTGGAAAAAGCAGTCAAATTTGCGTTTAGTGTCTTGACGCCATGGACGTTGTCATCTTTGCTGTTTGTGACACTAATCTAAGTGTATTGACCTGCTTTGAAAGCTGAAGACAGATGACCAGACAGTGTAACAGCAGAAGAAACCGCCTTCTAGAGATATTTACAGTTACATGCCAAAAGTAGAGCTTCTTTTGTCAAAAGACCACCTGATACTTGAAGATCCTCATGGATTATTTCATCCATGTTGAAGCCTGTTTATCTGCATTCTGATGCATTTAGAGAGCCTTTTAATGATCTGATTTATTTGTCCTTTTTGTATAGAAAAGGTAAACGTATCCTAAGAGACATTTAAGTAAGTCTTGCCAAAGAGTAAAGACTCATACTATTGAATAATACCAGCAAACGTCCACAACATTATAATGTGGCCTGTAAGACATTCACATAACCTGCATCCCTGCTCTGTCGTGTATCGCAAAAATATCTATCTAGTCACTGCATTCATGTATAGATGATTAAAGGGAAGCGATTAAGTGATCAGCATCTCATAACACAATAATCGGCCTCCTGATTTTAGTAGAAGATTTCAGGGAAAGAGTACTTAACATGTCATGATACCACTGTATTACAGCAAAGTGATATTTATTTAAAGTGGCTCTGTTCTTTTGCTGTTTTTTATTTACTAACGTGGCATTAATGGAGAGTAGATTAAAGCAATTACAGTGGATAAATAATTTTTTAAAGATTTTTAAATGATATCATTGTAAGATAATTTTTTTACTAGCTTCTCTGCTACAGCACTGATACCTGTGTATACCATATCATGAAATTCAAGAAAACATGATTTAGAAGTGGAGTCTGTACTTGAAGATCATAATGTTGTAGAGATGTGTAGACCCATAGATATAACTTTAACTATGTAAAATGGCTGCCATACTGTATAATCTGGATTAGGGAGGTGCTTGATGTCCTTTCTCTGGTAGAAATCTATGTGTAGGATGAAATTTGTGCACTACTTTTTGCTTTTAGCCATAATGTTTGGGGAAACTGGTGATGGCGCTCTGTTAATCTAGTGTGTTTTGTGTGAAGAGTAGCTCTATCTGAAATTTGTCTTTTTCCGCACATGTTAAATGAAGGGATTAAACTCAGAAGGAATCTCAGTACAATAAACAAAAAGCCCTGCTCCTTATTTTACTCCTTAATGCAAGGTACTGTGACACTGTAATGTGCATATTTTTGTGACGATGGATGGCAGCAATATGACGGTTTAAATGTATGTTCTGTACATTTTTGCTGTATATACAGTACATCATGTCCTATGCCAACAGCTGAGAGATGTTTCAAGATGCAAATAAGCTTTGTTTGGATGAGCTGTGCCGTGCTATTTCATTCTCAGGTGGATTCTTGGGCAATAAAGATGATCCCCATAATGCAAAGCTCAGAATATCTTTGCGTGTCATCTTTCTCAATAAAGAGAAGCAGGGGAAAAGGCTTTGAAACAAATTCATTAAGAGCTGGTAAGTAGGCGCAGTGTACTCTGCACCGTCTGACAATGGACTGTCATTTCCAAGTAAGGCCCATTATGGCACATTTAGGCCATCAGAGCCCAGTTGGATGGAGATTTATAATTACCAGCTGTAATGTAATGAAGTCTAACAGTGGCTCCAGGGAGTGCTGGTCATCAAATGCCTGTTGATGCTGATGGAGGGAGATGCAGCCAAGCCATCACTTTCCTATACAATATTTATTAGGATCTTAATACAATGTTTAGTATACACTATGTAGTAATTGTAAGTAGATACAAGGATATTTTTGTTTAGCTTATTTTGCTACATTATTTTTTTTAGTGCTCATTAATATATTTAAAAATTTTAGCTTGTATAACTGTTGCATGTTTGATGCTAATTCATGACTCTCAGAAGAACCAATCCAAGCGTGTTATAATATACCCAATATGTACATGTACAAATCATCCACAGGGAGATTTTAACTGTCTGTAAATGTGTTAAAACTCCAGAAGACATGTTGAAGCTTAAAATTTGATTCCTTAGAAACAGTAACTTGACCAACAAAAAAAAGAAAGAAAAAGAAATCAACGGTCAACTAGATTTCTTCAGCTAATAGTATAATTGTAATACATTCCTCGATAATAAATGTGATACATAAAAAATCCTATACAATTCCAAATGTGTGATATTGTCAGTCCTTTGTTATCCGTTAATACAGTTATGGATGCTTCATGGGAGGAGTTGTTGACAAAGTAAAAACTTAATGCTTACAACTACAATACCATGTTGAAAACAATTTATAAATGGCTAGTGTCCTCCTTATAAATACAAATGGGGGTTGGGGGGGGTGTGTCAAAATAAAGTGCTACCAATATTTCTTGCAATTTGATCAATCTCAACATCATGTTTTACACTGTTCATTTTGAAAATGTAATTGGAAATTGCGAAGGCGAGGAAAACACCCTGCTTTTATTAGACTGGTGATTGAAGACACAGATATTTAGTTTAGATTACATGGTTTTTGATTGAGTTTACAGTCGATAAAGGAAGTGTTAACTGGACTGACACGCTGCTTTCAGTAGCAATCAGTCACGACCGATGCTGTAACATGAAGCATGTGATTTTATTTATACATACGATAGAAAAAAAACCCATATTATATTCATGTATCTTACATTCAAACAGGAGATGGGAGGGGAAGAGTGGAGAGGAGCCAATGCCAGAAAGACCTTAAGAATAAAGATGGATGAAGACAAAACTAAATCCAAGTGAACCCATTTGTCCTTTATCCCTCCTTATCTGTCAGCAGAAGGTAAATAATCTTCTTATTTACCTGTGGTTAAAACTCATGGAGTGCACCGAGGGATTTGGAACAAGCTGGAAATTTTTTACCACATCAGCTGTCAGTAAGTGAGTTAGTGATCTTGAGTGATATATCCCCGTATGTCCCTCTCCTTAAATGAGTTAGTATGTGTCTAGCGGCTGTGTCGCCCGGACACCTTGGTGATGGATGAGGCCCTGAGGAGATGGGCTGTAAAAAAGGCTGATTCTGGCACTCAAGGGTGAGATCACTTCCTCAATAAAAAAGCATTGTCCCGAATCATCACAGCAAGGTATGAATGCTGATTAGGGTATTAGACAGAGGAGAGCTTGTCTGTAAAAATAAATCAAATGAGCTGTTAGTTAATGTGGGGGCCCCTCTGATACAGAGTGGTGATGTCTGGAACTGGGGACCAAGGACTAAATATTTAAAGAAAGCATTAAATAATCACTTTGTTTTGTTTGATTATGTTGCTAATATACATAATTCTGAATTTGTCCTTGTTATGTTGCAGCAAACGTCCCCTAATACAAGGGTTCATCTCAAAAATGGTCCTGAAATGTTCCACACTGAGGTGATGTACATGAATATGTGATGATGATTTTTTTTAACATATTTGTGTACTCTTGTTGTGATTAACAGCATTAACATCTTACGTCTGTTACATGTTAATAATTGTGTGGTCTTAGAGATCCCGTCCCCACATGTTAAACCAGTTATAAAAAATACGCTTTTAAAAAAAAGTGAAAAATCTGCTCCCTTTCCCTCATTAAAAGAAAAAAATCCACAATCTGTGAATGTGCAAATATTCACCTACATTTAACTGGTTGAAACAAGAATATTTCCATTATGTTTCCTACTTCTTTGCTTATTGAAGCATAATTGTTTCCAGACACAAACCATGCTTGTACAAACACGTTTGAAACTCCCATTTAAGGTGAAACATTCTCTTTTCAGCAATGAATATGAAAACAGTTAAACTCTGCACAGTCAAGGTCAAATATCCAAATTAAGAAACAACAAATAAACCAAATTTTTTTAAGAGAAGGGAGACTTTAACATTAAGAGGGAAAGCACATCTTTTTAAAACATTATCATCTGGGAGGCCCCATTGTCCAGTACTGATGGAGAATCATGTTTAATTCAGCAGTTTTCAGGTAGAGGAAGAAAATGACCATAGAGCAGGAAGATATTTCAAACTGGTTCTCATCTAACTGCTTCAAATCCTCCCAGACTGGCATCCGAGCTGCTCACATTTAAAAGTTTTATGCCTTCCTGCGGCACTGCCATGAACACCCTGACAAAATGTTACTATATCTGCTGCTGTAACTCTGGCCTGTCATTTTCTATCATCCACACACAGCAGATGGACAACTGTACATGCACAGTTAGAGGTCACATGAGAGGAGTGACTTTTTCCCATCAGGGCTCTTTGGAGCTGTGATGCTACGTCCTGACATGAAAGACAAGAGGTGCATGTACTTTGTTTTCAGCCTTCGATAAGGGGCACTGCAGCTGTACTTGCATAATGACTTCCTTCTTTGCTGCTGTTGACTCAAACTGGACACTGCCTCGCAACAACAAATCCAGCAGCTGCTGCATAGCACCATCATGTGGTTATACAGCGCACTACATGGAACACCATGTATTCTGGTTGGGGCAACAAGGTCATGTTGTTCAGAAACATTTGGAGACCATATTAGGTAAAAAACATTTTTATAAGTTTAAGACGAGGCTTTTAAAATGATCACTCCCCTTTTTGAGCAAGGTCAGATCTCGCCCATGACTTTTAGATACTCATGATAAACACGTTAACACAAGTTATGAAATCACAGTCATATAACAAAAAATCAAACTGTGCAGAACGTAGCCAAATAGATTTCCACTTTTAAAAGGACTTCAAGCATGTAAATGTGTTGAATTTCCATATATGAAATACATGTACATATAAAGTAAAATCATGTATGTACTTAAAGTGTAGCCTATATATGTAAAATTGCATATAATACCTGTAAGAAATTGGAACAATATCACATATTGTCATATGTCTAGCTAATAGAAGCATGTATTCAGTATGTCTATCTATATTATAGACATGTTACATAAATATATATCCATCACAAAGCCTGTCAGTATATGTTATTATTGTATGTAAATATAAAAGAGACATGAATGTGTATATTTAATAAGAAATGATTAAGAAAAACAAAAAATCCACAAGGCCTAAAATCTGTCATCACAATATTATCATATGTGCATTATTAACCTGATATCATTACTTCATTTTTGAAATGTCAAGGGTATCGTCAATACCTGTGTATAATTAGGATTACATATTCAGCACCATATTAACACAGAATAAAAGCCATGACATATAGTAACGATTCTGCCAATCTTTTTTAACATCATGATGGCAGGACATCTGACATGATGCAGCCGTCTATAACATTGTAGTAACAAAAATGTGGCGCTTTATTAATTGTTGAAAATCCTCTGTCCATTTAAATATGTAGCTGCCTATAGGCTTGTGGAATAAGTATTCTTTATAATACTGCACTATATAGACACACAACTGTCTTTACACCGATAGACGTCACATATATATTTCATATCGTCATCATCAGTTGATATTTGTGCATATATATGCATACGATATGAGGCATGTCATTTTATAAGAAAAGACAGACTCAAACAGTGCACCTGAGGAGCAGAGGGGGTTATATGCTTCTACCATGCCTCTTCAGGTAAGCTGAAACCTGACACCTGGCTGTTACCATGGCACTGCTAAGGAAAGCAAAGGTTGATGGGAGTTTTTAGAGGATTAGGGGAGCACACATGCAGTGTGTTTGAGGCTCTTTTAGCTCTGATACTAGATACTATATTTCTTCCGTGTGCTTTCTAGGAAACAGTCGCCTCGGGGCAGGGACGGAGACATGGGAATATTTCTCTCAAGTCTGTGTGGTGCTGAAGAAGAGGGCAAGTCGGCAAGTAAAAGTATCAGGTGTAAAATATTGATGCGACGACAGGTGTGATCCTAAACGCCCCACAGGTCTTTGCCCTTCTGATTGATGCATCACAGTGAGGGGCTGCCAGCACCCCCGCCACAGGCTGAACCACGGACCTCAGGACTGGTGAGTCTCTGGGTGGACACACTTCCCTCTCTGCAGTTTTCTTTTTCTATGATTTCTTCCACATTTTCTGTCTCTGTAAGTCTATGACAAGAATGTCTGAACTTACAACAGCCTGGACACAAACAGGTTAGCACTTGAGAGCCTTTGCTGGAACATGCTCACTGACTGGCAACTAACCTGGCTGGAAGGGCCCACCGATACACCGTACCAAATAACTATATATACTCAAAGTGACATGACATATCTACTACAGAAGTTTATAGAAACATAAATGGATAAAAGTGGCGTGTGGTGCTACCTGCATGCTACAAGCTAGGCCATGCAAGCCAGTATGTCTCCAGTTACACTGTTATCTCCTCCGCAGTACGTGTGATCGTCTTTCTTTCTCACAGTGTTGACTTGTGATGTGTTTCTATCGAATGTAAACCTACAGGAAAAGGTGGTTTTAACAGAAAAACAGATCCTCATTTACCTGCTGATGTAGATGCGCAACTCAAATGGTGCCTGGAGTTCATTTAAAGTTGACCTGCTGCTCAGTGTGGTCGTCTCTCATCCAAGTGCATAGGGCTACATATGCAAAAGAGGAGTGGGATTGATTATTGGCTCTCTCAGATGTATTTATTAAGAAGCAATACATTCTGCATTAGGCTAAAATCTGCTGCAATTTGTTAAATCTGACAATGCACAACTTGCTTAAAAATGATCTTGTTTTTACATATATTATGAGTCGTGATACATGAATCCAGAAGAAGGCTGTGGCTCTTGGCATTTTTAAATAAACATTTTAGTAACTGGATGATTTTAAGGAGATCGTGTACTGTATCCTTTAATTTAATGGTTACTATCAAAGATGCAAGCTGTTTATGTGCTTCCCTGCAGATTCACAGAGCCCCACTCCTCCTGGAGGAGGAGGAGGGGGTGGTGAGCGGGCAGAGGGAGGTGAGGGAGACCAGCCGGTTGTACAGGAGCTGTGGTTCATTGTAGTGATGGCAGGCATTGCCCTGCTGCTGCTGGCCATTGTGTTAGGTGTCATGCTTCATAAGGTGAGACACATTACTCAGTGATTTATTTTTTATTTTTTAAAAGACTTAAAGTTCATAGCTACTCTGTTCACTTCTTAAAAAGAAACCTCAGCTAGTTTCTCTCTTTTCCTCCCCTCATCCTGCACTAGGTTCTGAATAAACCCCCCTTCACCCGAGAGAGACCCCCGCTGGTGGCCCTGCCCCTGCAGAAGAGGAGCCCCATGGCTGTTTACCCACCCAGCAACTCTGTTTTGGTGGGGGGAGATTTAGTAATCAGCATTCACTATGCAGAACATTTTTTAAAAAGTATAAAATAAATTGTTTATACATGACAGAATCTGGCACTTTTACTGTGGGATGATTTAAGTTAACTACAAAGGGGCAGAATTTACTTATAGTGCAAATGATTGAAAATTGCATCTCTCCCTCTCTGTTCCTCAGTTCGACACTGTGCCTGACACAACAGGCTTTTCCAACAGCGTAACACTCAAGGGCTTCACCATGAAGATAGAGGTAGAACTCAATGAACACATAAACTCACACCAACAATAGTTTTGCTATACATGTGCAGAATATGTTCAGTCTTGTTTTTTTTTCCGTCTTACCAGGAATTGGTGGAAGCTAAATGTGAGCCCACTGATGAAGACCCTCCGCAGGGTGAGCTCGGGATCCTCAGTGTGAACTCTCTGAGACGCAGTGTCAGCCAGGTGATGGACGGGAAGACCCTCACCGGAGACGACGAAGCGTGGGACCCAAACATCTCAGGCCATGACAGTGGGATGGTGAGAGACCCCAAAAACGTATGCTGGACCTGTTCAAAGTACCACCACTAAAAAACTTACCACATAATTGAAATGTATGCTAGGCTACAGTACTGATCACACATCTGTGCAATGATATATCTATACATTGGTGGGAAAAGTTGAGACATTTACACAGGTGCAGAAAGACACATAAAACAAGCAAAACATTTCAAGCCTTGTATCCTCTATCTAACAAGCTCCTTTCTTCTTTATAGTTTATGGACGATGAGGAGTTTGTTGACACCATCAAAGGCTTCAGCACCGTGAGGAAGGAGCACACCATGTTCACTGACACCAACCTGTGACCTGAGGGCGACCTTTGAACCTGACAGGACATAAAATCTACCTTGTTTTGTCTCCAACACTGACCAGTTCAAGAGTCTCACTGTAGCTGGTTAAGAGCTGTCAAGAGGTCAGCCACAGTTTCTTCTCTCCTACAATGAAAAACGAAGGAAGAGGAACTCAACATGATTCATGACAAGACTGTTGGAATAGCTAAGAGAAGAAACAAGTGTAAACTGTTACGGTGCCGAGTGAAATTTAAACACAAGCGGACAAGAAACATTCCTAAGGAGTGGATGAGAGGAAGCACCTGCTTTTGTGGAAAACTCTTCTGAAGTAATACAACACGCCTGTTATTAAAACTTCTCATCATTGAATACAGACTCACAGCACACACTGAGAAAAAGACTAAAGACACTGTGTGGTGACGCAGCAGAACATAATTACCTATTTGAGATTTTTTCTTTCAATTTTATTCCCTCCAGAGAGATGCTTTTGTAAGGGGCTTAATTTACTTTTTGGGTTTTTTTTGCAGGCACGCTCATTTTCACCTCTTTGGGTGCTTTGTGGTAAAAATCTGTTGTGATCTATTGAAACTTGAATCAATCTTGTGGATGCAGTTTGCAGGTCAGCCTGTAGTAACTGAGAGGACTATGCACACAACAGACACAAAGCCGACTGATGAGGTCAAAGAAGTACAATGAACAAATTAAATGAATAAACAAACATGTCTGGTCAGGTTGTTGAGATGAAAAAAATAATTTCTTTTTCTAATTAAGCAATATCACACGAGAGGGGGTGATGCACTGAATATCAGCACGGCTGTGATTCGGTCATAGGCACGAGGCCACAGGCCGAGTAGCCTACTGAAGACAACAGTATACAACATTTCTACGAGCGCCATATTAGTTAAATAAGCAACAACAGATTATAATTTGTTGATTTTATCATTTATTGGACAACGCCAATACAAATAGTTCCGCCACTGGACTGGTACTGGACTGTTGCTAATCAACACAAACATTTTCCTGACCTGAACAGTGCACACTAGATTACTACTTTGTTTACACTTTACCTCAGGAGTGTGCTGTGGTATCCAGGCTTCTTCCCTTCATCCTCTTCTGACGACCTTTCCTCATTTAATTCAAATGTTATTTCTGGAAATATATTGTTCTTTGCCAAGTTGGTTACAATCTAAGATAGATAACGACCGTTACTCTAACGCTAATTAGCAGTTAATAGAAACACCTGTGAAGCGGAGCGATACGCGTAGTTAAAAGTCCCAGTGCTGTTATACTCGCCTCTATGGCAGCACTCCTCCCGTCCAATCAAACTACTTGGTCAGAACTAACTGTTGTATAAAACAATTTATATGATTTGACTTATTTTTAATTTCAATAAATTGCACCAAATCTCACTGATTGGTAAAAAGTATTTGAGAATTTTGATTCTTTGAGGTGAACAGAAGGATGGAGTGGCTCTTTAGGAAATTATCCTGCTTTTTATGAATGAGTGAACCCACTGGATTATTTGAAAAAAGGTAGTGTTACAACGTTAGACACACGCCAGTTGTTCTTTGCTCTAATGAAGTTGTGATTACACACACACACACACACACACACACACACACACACACACACACACACACACACACACCTTATAGAACCCAAACCACATTAAAGTCTTCACATATTAATTTATTTGAAATGAGTTGCAATCCAATGTGGGCACAAACACTTGTACCATTACAGTCAATAATATGGTTACAAAATGAACATTTACATAATAAATTAATATACTGCAGTACCACATGAGATAGTAAACATAAAACCCCAAACTGGGGAATTATATTGCATTAAAAACAAAAAAATTGGTTTAATGTACAAAACATTTTCAGGCATTTACAAAGGCAGCCTCTTTTTTTGTTGCTTGTTTTGTTGTACATATATAAATATAAATCTCTAAGTTGTAGTTACACTGATATGTCTGCTAAGAAGAGACCAGATGAAGGGCTCTGGCCTGAGACGAGATCTTTCAGTGACCCCCGTGCCGACTGCCATTTCATTATAAAACAAAAGATTAATTTACACAGTTGGTGTCGTAACCATTTTCACTGAAGCTTTTGATTCACCAGATTATGATCAACTGAGGGACGTTTTCTTAAAATCACTCGTGTATCACTGCCACAAGCCTTCTGGAGATTTTCTTTAGACTGGTTATGATTAATACTTGTTTGCTTTAAGGTTTTCTGCATTTCACTGCAACATGCACTTGTCCCTTTAGTGTGATATTAATATGTCTGTAAACAAATAAATTATCCATAATTAGAAACGCGTTCTTCAGAAGTAAAGTGCATGCAGCACATGCTAGGTTTCTGAATGTTTTCAACGCTGGCAACAGTACATATAAATGGTTAAATATAGCACTATGAGTTTTTGTCATCCTTTACAAAAGAATAAATGGACCCCTCGTATTTAAGCAACCCTTTGTGCAATCACTCCCAACATCCACAATCTTTATTGTACCCCATCTTCTTCTTTTGCCCTTTTCTTCTGGCTGCAAGCATGAAAGCCATGCTTCACATTTTTAACCAGTAAAAGTAAATTCCTTTTTCAACAGTTTCACCTTCTCTTACAAATCAACCACTGATTTTCTAATAAACTAAAGTTTGCTGCTGGATGTCACTACTGCATCTACGTTATTGTCACTACACTGCTACACCATGCGGATGCTACTGAGAGGCCTTTGCATGTGCCATTAAATTGCAAGCTACACCTACTACTATCCTGCTAAGCAGAGCCTATGCCTTTAACTTTGTTTAATCATGACATAATCAACATCTGTAATGCTACCCTGATTTAGTCAAGAGGCTACCATGATTACCTCCATCTGCTCGTCTAGGTATTTAGAGTGAGATTTAGAGAGTGAAAAGATAAAAGTGCAGCAACTCTTGCTGTTAAAATGTTGTTGGAAACATACACAGACTCAGGAATGTCAGTACCTTTCAGAACGAGATTCTAACACTGATGATCGTACCTGAGAGCTAGACCAGACCTGATTTGACAGTGTGTGGTGCACCTGTAGTAGCTGGTCATCTGAACGTTAGTGTACCACCTTGCTGATGACACGGCATGAAGTGCAGTGTTAGATTGGTGTAGCATGGTTTTAAAGGGGTGCTCCAGTGATTTAATACTGCAATGACATAAAGCTGGGAGACTTGCAAGACACACATAAAAGTGGTCAAAACTGATGAGGCCGAAGCTGTGATATTCTGACTTTTAGTCCCTAGTATCTATCCTACAGTTCCCATAATGCAACTTGATGGCATCTTTTTGTTAGAGCCACTCTGTTTGGTAAACACTGACGTCTTTCAAACTCCATGCCCTGAGTTTTTAAAACAAACTTTCTGTTATAAATTTGTAGTCTCAAGCACTAGCTGAGATAACCCTGATGACATCACTATGACATCATCAGGGTTATTTTCTAAACTTTGAAAAACCTCCTCCAAAGTCACAGAAGACACTGTACAGCTGTTTTAACAGGCTGAATAGTGCTCCTAATGACACACAAGCTGATGGCAATGAGCAAAAATCAGTGGAGGGCCCCTTTAAGGCTGTTAAAAATCTCATGCTGACTGCTAAGGTGAAGGAAGGTGATGGAACAGGATGCATGACAACAAATATTGTGGAAGATGTTTTCGCCACCCCTATCTTAATTTTCTAAGCTTCATCTAACACTAATCTAGGGAGACATACTCTAAAGTACATCCATCACATAACCACCACTACATGACCAGATCACTGACTGGTGCTACCACCAAAGGCCTAAAATGTACACAACAGTTAAAGGGTCAACAGATAAAGAAAACCCACAGCTTATCATAGAAGCTTAACTACACAATTATCAAAGTGGACATGATCTTAACTACACTATTTATCTAACGATACGGCCAAATAGCTTGATTTCTATTAATGCAAAAAATTTAATACATGAGGTATCTGCCGACTCATGTGGAAGTGATAAAGTTGTTGGGGATTGGGTCACTACTTGAGGGCTTAGAGGTCAATGGACAGCATTTACAAAATGATGTTGCAACGTGGTCACAAAAGTGGCAACTGGCAAGTGCCTCATCTCACTAAAAACAACTCCTTATCCAAAAATATGCTTTACATGTTTGTTCATTCAGATATTACTTTCTTACGTCCATTTCACTTTTTTTTTTCCCTTTTTCAAAAAGTGAAAAGTTCCCAAAACTGTGCAATTTCACTTAATCGTATACAAAATATTTCATTTTAACATTCGACTAACTGCTAATATTGAGCGCGAACCCAAAACCAACATGCAAAGACAGGTGAACCAACAAATCTGGATATTTAAATTAAAGGGTTTGATCATCTCAATCCTTAGCAAGCATGAATTGATCATCCAATGCTATTAAAACAATGGTTTCCAAACAGGAAAAACAAGATTTATACTTGATACCACAGCTCGCCTCGCACTTTAAGATCCAGAGATTTTGCCAGAATTTGTTTTCTCGTCAAGCATGGACTACACTGATGCAAATGCATTCAGTTTACAAAACGGATTGGACTGCATTTCCCTCACACAGGCCTGCTGATGAAGCCCACAGATTAAAAAACACACCTCATTATTTCGTTGACCCTTTACCGTTCAAGAGCCACTGGTAAATCAGGAAGTGAGGTGTTCAAACTAACACTGATCATCATGCAGTCAGGATATACTGGGCTATAGAACTCAGGCAATAAAACAATAAAATATTATGACTATACATACCAAGGAGTTATATCTAGAGTTAAAGTCTTAGGAACAAAAATGGCAGAGTAAAAAATGCCACAAGGAAAGAAAGTCTATGTTGTGAAAAATGGGGAGGAAGGTTTGGATTTTAATCCATTATCTGGTATCATCCAGATTACCAGAACCCTCATCTGGTGGTCCAGTGGAAGGTCCTGGAAACACAAGGCTTCGCCTTTGGCTTTACGTGGGACAAAGAACTGTGGAGACAAAAAGAGATGAGTTAATCATCAATGCTGTTCTGTGAGAGCTGTGACAGCTATAAAGAATAAAGAATGGAAGAGCAACTACCACAGGGAGAGATGTGGGGTGAGAGAAGAGGAAACAGTAGCTACAGATGAGAAGCAAACATGTGAACAGCTGCTACTAGAAGCTGGCAGTAAAGGGGAATTATGTGCTTTGGGTGTCTCAAGGTGGGTGTAGTGCAGCCACAAGCACTGCACAGCACGACAGGCGCTACAGCGAAGAGTGAGTGAGGGAAAGCTGCTTTGAGGGGAGAAAGTGATACTACACAGAGTGAGAGAAAGAGAAAAGGGGCGTTTGAAAAGGCTCAGAATAGAAGGCTGAAGGTGAAGAACCTGTGTTAATGTGTCAGTGCCTCACAAACCTCAGTTTCCACTGCTCTCATACCAGAGCTACCCAAAGGACAATGCAGCACAGACGAGAGACAAGGAAGGTACACGGTCAACAGTGAAGGGTGGCAAGAAAAGCATTTTTTCCCTCCCATAAAATGAACATTTGTGTTGAGTGTTAATATTTTCTTTTCTCTATGTCATACGGTTTCTTCTATTATCAGCTACCGTGAAAATGGAGAAATTAACTTTGTACTTCCACTTTCAAGCAAAGAGGAACAGGGTGTGTGAATGTCAGGTGGAACCAACACAATCAAATAGTCACCTGGCTGCGACACACACCTCTAAATATAAATCCCAATTGGCACACTGTTTGAAACAAATCATTTCCACTCCTCAAAGGTTTTTGTTGCAAAATGACTGCAGTTGCTATTTGCTACCTGACGCCAAAGTATGGAAAGTATATTTACCTTTGAGGATGTAGTCTGTTAGCAGGGCAGGTACCTTCTCACTGTCATCCCTCATGGCATGGAGGACTAGCAGAGAAAGAACAGTACATTACATTTCAAAAACAAAACAAACACTGAGGCAAAACAAAGACAATAATGCCTTTGGTTTGAGTACAAACAAACCGAAGAGAAAGTCACATCTCATTTTATCATTATGTGTGTTTGTGTGTTGGTACACTCACTCTTTGTGAGGATCTGGAGGTCTTCTACTGATGGGGAGCCTGCTTTCTTCTCATAAGGGATTACTGTGGTCAGGTACTGAGTGGAAAAGATCATGTAAGATTCAATTAAACAATTGGAAAATATATATATTGCCACTTTCAGTGCAGTCTGTTAATTCAATCTCGGAACAAAATCAGGCCAAACTCTTGTGACAGCATTATAAAAGATGTTGTTTGCCAGTGTCATGAAGTGAATGAGAGCAGATTTAAATGTAACTGCAGTTTGGTTTTAACCTTTCAGAGCAAATGTTTACTGATGTGAAGTTAAAAAAAGCAGTGATTATGCAACGGTATCTTCTTGACTTGAAACAAAGAAACAATGGGAATACGCCACAGTAAAAGCTGCAAAATGAAAATGACGAGTGACTGAGTAATACTTTGTTGAAATCAAGTTACTTAAAAAAAGACTAAAAATGACAGAAGTGGAGAAAAACAGAAAACAAAAATCAACCACAAAGAGAAGACAGATGAAAGAAATGGCAGAAAAAATGACACCAAATACCAGCGATGGTAGCTGTAGAAAAGAAAAGAAAAGAAAAAAAAACACACCACAGAGGAAAAAAAAAAGAAGGAAAAATAAAACGGCACAGAAATTCATCTGGAGTGGAAAGAAATAGCAGGGGCACCTGTTTGTCCCCTCCTGTGTTGCCAAAAGTTTGACGGAGACCATTTTGAATGACATTGGAGAGTCCCTCCAAAGTGAGGAGCTACAAGGAGTGAGAGGAAGGAGGAAAGAGACAGAGAGTGAAGAGAGATGAGGAGGTTTCTAGAGTAAATTAGGGGAGAGAAGGAAAAGGCTCGGCACAAACCCTCAGTGCTAGAGTAAAAGCAGCTTTCCCATGCACATCATGTCACATCATGCATCATGCATATCTATTTATAATTTGAATAAGTGTGTGGCTGCATATACGTGTGTCTGCTTCACTAGTCGTCATCATCATCGTGCATGCAGGGCTCATGTGATGGTCTTTCTTTATGCCTCCTCCTGTGCCACCACATGACTCACTGTGCCTGGTATGTGCGTGCTGGCTGTCCTCTGGCCGTTGGGTCCGGTTGTAGTCGTACTTCTGATTTTCTTCTTCTTGCGCAGCAGCTCGCGGTGCTCCTTCTGTCTGTTCTGTACATCAATCAGCAGCGAGATGAAGCTGTTCTTCACCTGTTTAACAGATGTCATTTTATTTATGTTGGTTTTTCAGATCACACTACAATTTACTTTTTCCATGACTTTATTTATACACGTAATGCTAAATCTATTTTTATCTGCTGTTAAAAAAAAACACTATGACAGTCACGACAAATTACATTGTAAAAATGAAGCTGCCAGAGATTCACTGACCATCTCGCTGTGAGCACTGCAGTCTGTTCTCACAGCTCAACTGATGTTCAAATAGTCCTTTTTTCACATCTGATTTTAACATTTAAAAGCTTGTTTTTAGTGAAGCGTTACTGTACATTTGTCTGACTGATTATACCCTTAAAGTCACCTGAATGCTGTCTATAATCTGGTCAGTTTTGACTTGGTGCTCAGCTTTTCAAAAACTCAACACAACAGTTAAGAAGATAAAAATCAAAGTACCTCCTTTTCATAGTCGAGTTCGTCTCGCAGGGCCAGAGCCTGGATCAGCTCCTCACTGTAGCGGCGAATGGCTGTTTCCACTTCCTCCAGAGTCTCGGTCAGTTCAGACACAGACAGCTGACGCAGCCCTGTGGGTGGCGTATGGATATATTACAGATGATGTGCAGTACATTTATGCATTTGTTGTGTGTATGGGTTTGTTTGGAAGCATGGAAGTGTTGATGGAATTTCGCAATAAATAGTACTTTGGTAGTTTATTCAGGTTATACTTAAAGTACATAGTATCACACAAGTCAAGTGATGTGGATTTAAGAAAAGGTTAAAATGGCTCAGTATAAATATTGCGAATACACATTATGACACTCATTAGGAACTGTGTAATATGTAAAACACACTACATAATATAGTTAATATATACAGATATCAGAGACAAAATCTAACGGCCTTAAGGTAAAATGGGGGGAACATGCTCAGTCGCCACCACACTAAAAATTGTGTTGAAGCCAAATATATGCTGTCGATTATATAACACGTTATGATGATAACTCAACTGCTCTCTGATTGTGTTTGTCACACATTACATAACAATGGTATTACATGTGTGTAGCTGTTTCTTCACGACCCATTACACTTCATTAAGTGATTTAGAAAGCTTACAAATGGCAGCAGAGTGTTAAAAGGTGCAGACACACACTGGCGCACACAAGGAGGTGAGCACTAACTTTAGAGCTTTATGTCTTTCATTCTCTCCACTGTAAATGTGCACAATCATGCCGGTACTCACGGTCCTCGTAGCTGGTGTTGGAGCCAGAGCGTTTCAGGGCGTGGAGGTCCTGAGAGAGCATGGACAAGTCGGACTGGGTGGGACTCTCATCGTCCTCTGGGTCTGGAGACTCCTGCATCATCTCTTCTATCTCCTCTATCACCTAGACAACACCACGAAAACATAGACACACACAAAATACATGTTCAGACACTGGTTCCCCTGCCAGAGTTTCATGTTAATGTGTTGATCTAAGTCACTGTCTGCTGTTTTTGTCTCATTCAACAGAGCAGTATAGCAGAGCACTCCGGCAGCTGTGACACATGCTCTGACAGACACAAGATTAAGGTTGGTGACCTGCATGTCTTGCCTGAGCTGATGTTTGCGTAAGACACATGGAAAATATCAAGGATGGTGCAAACCAAGTGTATGTGCAGCACTTCAGCACAGGAGTTTCTTACTTTAACAAATATTACCCGACACAACAACTTCTGTTAGCTAAACAAATGTATTTTTTCGCATTGTTATTTTGGTTTTACCCATTCAGTCTGTTTGTAGTTGGCTTCTCAGAGGAACTTTAGATCTTTGTATTTGTGTGTGCAGGCGGGCAAACAACTGAGCTGAACATGCATTCAACTTCATGAAATGCTAAAGGCTAAAAACTTACACACAGAAAACAG
Organism: Seriola lalandi dorsalis; assembly: GCF_002814215.2. Classification (NCBI taxonomy): domain Eukaryota; kingdom Metazoa; phylum Chordata; class Actinopteri; order Carangiformes; family Carangidae; genus Seriola; species Seriola lalandi. Next base: position 392,664 of record NW_019525453.1, read on the forward strand.
TACAGCACAAACAGGATGAACTTAAGAGTAATTACTTTGGCTGCTTACATAAAGTCTATTCAAATGTAATTTAAAATCAGAATCCTACAGTGTTGATCTGTCAGACACTTTGTCACAGCTTGATTTCTTTGTAGCGAGAGCCAGGATTTTTGCATATTCTGACAGTGTTTGCTGCAGATATGAAAGGCCTTCAGCACAGAGACAAAGTGGCTTAGATAAAAGTACAGAATTTGTAGTTCTTCATTTTGAAGACACACGACTTGTGGTTTGGGTGGGGTGTTAAACCAGATGATGTATTTATTTATTTAAATCTAACTGATAGCCGATTTCTAAATGATCCTGTATATAACAAAACAGCCACATGGATATCAAATATACAAAAAACTGCTGCATTTGTGCGCACTTATGTGTGTGAACGTATCACCTGTTCAGCTGTGAAGAGCGGCTCATCGTTGATGCAGGAGACAATGATTGAGTGCATATCCATCTGCTCCCTCAGCTCCTCATCGTCAGACAGATCCAAAGACTGGTTATCCAACTTCTGTCCATCGGGGGAAGGAGGGGAAGCAGAGATTGAGAGACAGAAGGAGAGAGAACATGGATGAGACAACAAACAGGTGGTTAAGCAGATTGAGGAGCAACCTGCTTACACTTTGTGTCTCGACTCTTCTTCAGGAGGGTAACACTTCACGTTCAAGTGTGCAGATTTATGGAAAAGTAGCCTGTGTGCTTGTACCAGTACACTACATCACAGACTGTGTGTGAGTATGGTACCTCATGCTCCGTGAGGTTGAGGGTGGGAAGGTGTAGGGAGCGAGTGTGCGATGACTTCCAGTCCACAGGCATCACGTTGCCATAGTTATCTGTCAGAGCGTTCCACACTCTGGAAAAACAGTAAGAAGGATTCATAATTTCATTAGGATTGGAGAATGACATACTGTAATTATAGACAAAATAAAGTTTTGAGCAAAGAGCAGAAGACATGTGAAGGGTTTTCAGATCACAGTTGATAAAACAAACCGTTTCCTTCTCTTTTAACTGTGACACAGCATTACTTGGCAGTGTTATGTTCTCTCCTCCCTCCACCCCCCTCACAACTTCACTGTGTTCCTGCTGCTGCATCTCACAGCAGTCGCCTCAATCCAGTGACGAATGCAACAACTCCCTAATCACACATTTCCCTGGTGAGACACACTGACACATGTACGCTAGTTCAACCTTAAAATGAAGGTCTGTTTAGGTAGCTCGTTCAGACTTAATGTCTGAAAAACTCACATTTAATCAACTGTGTGTTTAGATCATTAGACCCTTATTTAAGTTTAAACTAGCTAATTAAGAAACAGTGTGTGCATTATACCAACAGACAGTTGAATGTTTACAATAGTGTGAAGCATGCAAGCTGGCAGAGAACATATCACAGCCGGGCAGATGGTGGAGCAGAGCCTGTTAAACATAACAAGCTTATTGTTCAACACTGCCACCATCATCTTTGTCAAAGCATATTGAAGCATCTTGTTAAATGTGTACAATGATGTACATTTGGTTGTTTAGTAATTTACTCTACACTCAGCTTGTGTTAGTTACTCAAGTGAGCATCGACTGGCTGCAGCTCCAGCTAATTTGTAAAAGCCCCATTAATTTCATTTTATTCAGGATGAGCAGAGACTGGAGACGCCATTAAAAGGTTATGTGTAGTTTTATGAAGACTGTGAATCTTCTCCTTCCCTTGTAGTAGAAAAAAAAATGACAACTGCAGGCATTGTGCATGTTTTTTCAAACACTGTGACAGAAAATCGAGTCGGTGCAGGATACAAAATTCACGTGCACATGCAAGTCACTGTGTTTTTATTCCTGGCCCTGACTGCTGCGAGCAGATCGAGGATGGATGCTGTGAACCCATGTGTCAGAGTGGCTCTACATCGTCATACCCTCTCTCGCGCTCTCTCTCTCTCTCTCTCTCTCTCTCTCTCTCTCTCTCACACACACACACACACACACACACACACACACACACACACACACACACACACACACACAGACAAGTGTTTACGTAACTTGCATTTTTCACCCTGAAGTGCTCATGCACAGCTTGGTGAGTAGGGGGCTGTTGGCTTGTTCTAAATAGGGCAAAGGCTGGCAGGAAATATCTTTTGTGCCGCAAGCAGTGACGCTGTCTCGGGCACGTGAGTGTATGCCAAAAGGCCCCATTGGCTTCAGTTTCACTGAGAGCATTTGCATTTCAAAAGCAAGCCTAGTCCAGATTTCAAGGAACAAAGTCATTTGTTTCTACTTCAACTTTGTGCCAATTTTTCTGGATTTCTTGCTCGAATACATTTATGCATTTGTTGTTGCATCTTGCACACATGGGCAAACATATAATTCACATGCACAACTTGGCTTTCGCACACACACATTTTGCTTTCTCTGCGCAGACTAACTGAAACACACTTCCTCTTTGTCATCCCCAATGTTCGTCTCAGCTATGGTCTTACTGGAGAACTTGTTAAGCGCCTAGACACGTCCTGCAAAAGTGCAGTCATTCAGAAAAGACTCTCACTGAGCCTGGCACTGCTCTTTGGGCTTCACCGGGCTGATGTCCAATTATTCCATTCCCTCCATCCTCTGTTTCTTTACCTATAACAACCATGGAAGTTTCCCTCGCATCTGACAAGCCTTCCTAAAATCCTCCAGACATTTAGAGAACCATTGACTGCGCATAACTGTCACTACAACCCCTCTGTGACGCATGAATGTTGGTTTGTATGTGTGAGGCAAAGTTGTGGTTAAATTACAAAACATTCAAGTAAAAACTTTACATCGGCACCAGAGGTCTTCTTTGAGTCCAGTCACAAGTCCTCAATGCTCATGTCCAACTGATCAGCTAATATCTGTGAGGTAACTGCTAGATATTTATCCAATATTAGCTTTGATGTTAATTATCTAACATGATAATAATACACTAGCTTGTTCAGACCCTTGTAGAGCCTGAATCATTGTTCAACTGATAGAAAAGTATTTTTTGATAATGAATGATTAGTTATTAAAATAATGTTTCAAGGAAAAATACCAAACATGCACTAGTTTCAGATTCTGAACTGTGGTAATTTGCTGCTTTCTTCATCAAATGTGGTTGTAAAATTGAATACATTCTGGTTTTAGCAAAATAAGCAATCTGAGGATGTCACCTGAGGTGTTGTAGTGATGGACATTTTAGACACAATTAATCAATGAATCGAGAAAATAATAAGCTGGTTTGCTGCAATAATGATAATTCAATCCTAATTAAATCTTATGAATAATTTTTTTTTTTAAAAATGGACATCGCAACTCCCCAGAGGCCAAGATGATGTCTGCAAATGTCCTACTTTGTCTGACCAACAGTCCAAACCTAAAGACAGTCAAACCAAGGAAGAATTGATACAAAATATAGAGGCAGCAAATTCTCACATTTCAGAAGCTGAAATCAGAAAATGGTTTTCTAGATAAATCAGTGAAACAATTTATTAATTATAACAATAGTTGTTGTTTAAGTCTCTGCTAATAGACTACCAGTTGATTGGCTAACTACTGCTGCTCTTTTTGCAATGGTGAAAATTACCATTAGTTGCAGCCCGAAAACCATTGTTTTTCAAAGTATCTTAAACACACTGACATTGCTGGTTGTCTTTCATCATTTTCTTTTCATCATTATGCTTGGAGGTTTTTACAAGGTATACATTCAATTTTGTAGTTCAGTCAATTCCATGATTCCAGTTGAGCAACACTTTTATGTAGAAGTGCAATTTCTCTTTTTGGCAGAGCAGGAGAAGCTTATATTCATGATGTGATCAGAAGGACGAGTTTCACATTGTTGCAATGGTAGACACAGAAGTCAAGAGGAGGGTGATTCATGCAGCTCTGTAGTTACAGCGATGTCTATGCTCAGTGTGGGATTGATGAGATGAGTGGCTGTGAAGGAATCGCATGTTGAGTATGAGATACAACAAAGGATATCCAACTGAGATAACAAGGGATGTTGAGGTGGCAAGAGGAGATGCTGACAGTGTAAGGATTAAGAGAATAATCATTACATGTATGACACACTGTGACAGCAGAGCTCCTAGAAGTCAAGTCAAAGTCAAATTTGTTGTGTTTCACATATTCAACATTAACATGGGTCAACAGCCAGTCACTAACACTCAATATACACTTTATGGATCAGTGGTTTAATAGCTAACATCAACCAATCTAGCATGAAATCAAGTACTGGTAACGTGGCATGACCCCTCCCCTCCCTTCAGCAGCTCCCACTCCCCCAAACACTCATACACAAGAAGATGTGAACTTGCGATTCATCCGTATAAGGTCCAGACAGCGAAAAATATGTTAATAAATTATATTTTCCATTTGCAACGTGTTACTGTCCCTCCATTTCTGAATGTCAACCTAAAATGTAGAGTCTCATTAAGTTAATTAATGGAAAATATACAACAGAAAGTGTATTCTCGTTTAACAAACATGTACCAGCTAACTAAACTTTGCTCGACACTGATTAAAGCTAAGCTAAGACTCCCTAACCCTCAACGGGTCACATCAACGTTAGGTTAGCCCAATGAGGCTAAAACGGCTAGCTAGCAAAGAGATTAAAAGTTAGCGTTAATAAAACTCATATAAAATTCACACTCACTCGTCGTCTTTCAAGTAATTATCCTCCGAGATAGGTTTAATGGGAGCTATGTTTTCCGTTGCGGTGTTGTAGTTTCGGAAACACACTGTCAGCTTCTCGTCGAAGTCGTGGACGAGGTCCTCCATCGACTTGAAGCTGCAGATCTCCCCCGAGAAACTGTTGTCCAGGTCTGAGAAATCGTCTAGGCCCGACGACGAATCGCCCACATTTGAGTTAAGCTGGTCCAGCTGGTCGGCCGACTCCGAGGACGGCTTGAATTCGTTAAAGTCCTGCCAGTCCTCATCGAAGTGGGCTAACGGCGCCGCCATGACTGCCGTGGGAGCTAGGTTGACAGCCAGTTAGTCCCCTCGGTGGTGCTATGTTTTCGGCTTCGAGACACTGGACTAGACGGTGAGACAGAGGGAGAGAGAGAGAGAGGGGGTGGGCGGGCCAACATGACGTCAGTGTGGACGCCCCTCCCCCTTCTGGTGAAGCAAAACAAACCCATGTCTAATGGGTTTCTATGAAGGATATGGCTGTTTTGCAGTTTGTGTTGGCCCAATCACTGTCAGTCAGAAGAGACTGCAGCTCTAGCTGTATATTTATTGAGCCATTTTATGAAGACAGCATCTCTTCTCCATTTAAGGCAAATTCACAGATTCCTACATCTCGGGAGTGTCTCGTTCTGGGGATTCTTTTCAAAACAGTATTGAGCTTAGCAATGGAAGACAAAAAGGCTTTTCTCAAATGACATTTGGGTTTGATCTGAGTGAAGTGTAGATCTAGGCCTTTATCGTGTATGCCTGTGTCCAAATGTTACTTATTTCGGATTTTATGCCTCATTTTAAAATATTTTCACCATTTTAATCTTATCTTTTATTTCCAGGTTTCTTCTGTCTTCGTTGGGAGTCTGCTTTTGCTTGTATTGCCCTATAACACAAGATACTCGTTCAAAGAGAGTGAACTGCTCTCACTGACAACCATGTAAAGACTAATGGATAAATGGATGAATAAATACCACTAGGGTGGCTGTTATTCTGATTGGTGTCAAAAAGACAGCTACAGTGTATCACAATGTTAGAGGATGACTGGACTTTGAAATATAGGCTACCACCAGGTGGCGCAGTGAGTCTGATGTTGCAGATTTATGGAGATCCAAAGTGTTCAATATTAGACATAATATATACCCATGAAATTGTAAAATAATCCAATAGTTTTTGAAACCTATCATACTATTATTAAATCATATTTCATCCTGCTTCTTTTCACATTTGTATTTAATTACATACGTTTTCATCTCGAAGAGCAGAGCCAGTTATGCTTTTTGCAAAACAACAACCAAGTTAAATATGTATTTGATTTATTTTCTTTTTTTCAGTTTCATGGCTTCTTTATATATATATTTTTAATATTGAACACTTTGGGTCTCCAAAGAAAATGTTCTCAAATTTTAGCAGCACCCATGCCTTGTTCACCTACTTCCTGAAGTAAATGGCAAGTTGTCTATAGAAATGTATGTCCAACAACAAGGCTTACTCAAAATAATGTCACTTTATTGGCAATTGTTCTTATTTTCCTAATTTTGGCATTGAAGATTGCCTCTTACCAGATGGTCTGGCCCCAGACATTGCTTTCAACACATTTAGAAATCATGACTGAATACAAAGTGGAATTTTGACAGAAATTCAACTCAGTGTTTTCCACCAGAGACCCCTTGACACATGCTTTGCCAAAAACAATGATTCAGGGCCAACCTGGGTCTGCAGAACTATCGCTGAAGGGGGGTGGAGGCGAAATGAGATTTCTTGGCATCTGATGGGTGGCCTTCACAATCTCCTGCCCCATCAAACTTCCATGGGCCATTTTTTTTCAAAACCCTGAATGCTTTATTGAAAATATGCATACATAACACTTTTCCTACACAACAATACAAAACAGTACAATCACTTTTGTAAATAACACACTGAACGCAAACCCACACATCACCCCTTCCCGCCCTTGCCCAAGGAACTTAGAGATGCTACAGTAAGCCCTTAGTATTCCCCACCCAGCCCCTACCCACAACCACCACCTTCACCTCAGAGAGAAATAAGACAGTTAAATCAGAAACAACTCCCTTGGTAAACTCAGACAAAAGAACAGAGTAGACACCAGGTTGCATACAGACATAGCATTTGCCACCAGCAGGTGAATGATGGACGATACTGAAACTCTTGTTTGGGCTCTTGAGTGTATGATTTGCCTCAAGTCTTCTGAAATAATGTCGGGTGTGGAAGAGGAGTCCATTCTACGGTCCAGGATTTGAGAAAGAGGTTTCCAGAGTATGAATATCCGACCATGACACACGTAACCTACAGAAAACACCACTAGGTGCCCTAAGTGATTTGGCTTTGATACGGGTTAGAGAAGTGGCAACTGTCAATCAACAATGGCACACCAAGAGAGAGATTTCGGTCAATTACAGACATGCGATAAAGGAGATTTTCACATGAAGGAAACTCTTTAAAGGCGAGGGGTGGATAGTTCAAACCTGATTTAATTGTAGGTAACACACTTCCTAAAGACTCTTCCTGCTCCTATTGGCATGGGTGTTACTGTGCATATTTATTTGTAATAATAGTGGTAGATAAAATGCAACTGAATACAAAGAAACAAACAAAAAAAATGTATAAAAGAAAGTTAAGAGGGATTATAAAGATTACAAAAAAAAGTGAGGACTCCAAATGTCTGGTTATATTTTAATATGATCATACAGGGATAGAGGTCAACCAAAAATGATATAATGTGAACAAAAAATTTAAGTAACAAAAAAGTTCAATAAAAACAGACAGAAAAGCACTGTTTTTAACATTTTTACTGTATATCAGTCTGTAGCAAATAGTCATTACATACCCTGAAAAAGGGAGGAAGAAAGCTTTGAATGGTGCACTGAGCACTGGATAACTTGGCTGGAGAGCAAAGGGGGAGTTAATGCTGAATTCTCTCTAAGCTCCAAGAGTGGTACCCTCAAGATGAGGCTGCTATGCCTTTTATGCAAGAGGTCGAGTTTTATAATGTCTACAAGATAATCAGTCACTGCTCTTGGGTGCATAGAGAGGGCTTGTTTCCTTTAGCAATCTCCTGTTAGGTTTTAAGTCTTTGCCAATGCAACCTTTTAAGCCAAAAGAACGGCAAGTGTGGCAACCATAAGGCTATAAGAACCTCAGGGCAATGCCATTGCAGTAGGTGCAAGAGAGCAAAAAAGACCACTCAAAGTGCAGTGGGGTTGGGGGTGTCATACATACTGAAGGTTTGTGTGCAACTGTATGAACAGGAAGGCAGTTTGTGTGTGTTTTAGGAATCCAACAACACTCCCTAACACTGTGGGCTCAGAGCGTGGTTCTGGTTATTGATGCCTCTTCTCTCTAGGGCTGTGCTAACTACTCATTCAGTAATTACAATCGTTAACTTTCATATGAAATGATCCTTTGCTAATAACACAACACTTTACAGCTTTTTGAAACATGCCTCGATCAAATTGCTCTTTCTTAAATTTCCTTTTCTTTACCCCCCCACAAGATGATTCGATGCCAATAACTCAGTGCCATTTGAATGCCACGTGGTAAGGACAAAAAAAAAAAAAAAGAAAAAAAAAAAGAGAAAGGTCAAATGTAAAAATCAAAGCCCCAGATTAAAAAAAAGTTTTTCTTTTACAAAATGGCTCTCAAGTATTCTTTGTTCCACAGATTGAGGTCCCTATGGGGCTTTGGATAACTTAGAATTGGTTTAAAATCCTCTTTACAATTTTACTATGGGATTAGGAGCATAGGGGGGAGGGGAAGGGAGGGGAGGGGAGGGGCGAGAATCTTCTGCTGGTGTGAATTGAACACATACAAAAACACGCGCCAATTAAACCTGCACCCACAAATGCCAACTCTCACATTAATGTGTGTATGCATAATCGCTCTCACTCACTCACTCACTCTCTCACACACACGCGCACACACACACGCGCACACACACACCACACACACACACACACACACACACAGAGGAGGGACAGCAGTCACCGGCGTGCAATCTAAATCGCACTTGAACCCTTTCATATCTGAAAGCATGTCTTTTCAGAAGGGTCGTAGTACATGTCCTGACAGTGGAAACCCCACCTCACCGATAACATCTGACCCCCCTCACCGCTGATATGTGACCTGTGAATCCCTCTGTCCTTCTCCTCTTAGGCAGATGTAATGGAGTTGTGCGGTAGCTAGCTCGACAGAGGGGGTTTTCAGGGGGAGGGGGGGCTGTCAGTTGGAAACATTACAGCGACTGTCCTTGTTAGAAGTTAAATTAAGGAATAAAAAGTTTGATGTCCTAATGTCGAGAAACAGAAAGTGGAATCTCCACGCTAAAGCTTTCCACGGGCACTACTTGAGCTAAGATTCACCTCTTAAATGAGAATAAACGCTATGACTATCATAAAAAAACTCCAACATTTAGCATAGCCTTGTTTTTGTGTTCTTTGTCAGCTGGTCGGTCAGTGTTTTTATGGTGGATTTTCAGCCTTTGTCCAACTTATCGAATGCGAAGAATATAGCAAGAAAGAGGGGAAGAGGAAAACATACATACAGAAGATTTGCTATATCCCCCTACGCACCATCCTCCCCCAACAACACCCCACCCATGTCCATGGAGACATTATACAGGTAACGTGAAAGACAAAACAGGCAGACAGATGTAGTCCAATGAGTAGACGGCTGGTCTGCCGTGTCTGCCTGGAGGCATCACGGGGACTTGATGTGCTCCAAGCTCAAGGTGGAGGCGGGTCTCCTGGGAAACTCTGTGAGGACCTGGCATGGCTGGTGACCATGCAGCAAGATGGGGTGAGGAGGGTCAGTTGGAGGAGGAGAACAGCCTGTTACAGCTCACCAGTGGATGGCGGTTGTATCCCGCTGGGTGTTTTCTGGTTTTCCAGGCCTCTGGGTCAGGATTAGGTTTTGGATGAGGACTTGAATTTTCAGAGTGTCCGTCATCACCTCCACCATTTTTTGTAGGCCAGTCAGGAGACAAGTTTTTCACACTTTTTGTTTTCTCTTTTGTCTTGGTGGCTTTTATTTGTTATTCTTGACTTTCTTTAGGTTGTTAAGATTTTATTTGCCCGTTTAGATTTTGTTTTATTGTGGGATTCTTGGATTGTTGTCAAAGAGAGATGTCATTCGCTCCATGAGTGACCATCAACTGTCCATATTACTGCAGTTCTCTGTGGAAAAAAAAGACATCAGGTAAATATAGCTGCCGCAGCAATTTTCATGGTTAAAAACCAAAAAGTAACCAACAACAGCGACATTTTCATAGCTCAAAAACCACAGATGTGGTGAATATCAGCATGCTACAAAATATTCACACAGATTTATTTAAGGCTTTAGCAGAAGCAACTGAATCCTACACAGCCAGGCAATTTGTAAGTTACCACAAGTAGATGCTATCCATGAAAATGTTTGAGCTAACAATGTTCACTTGCACTGCGGTAAACAAAGATTTGGCAATTACCGTTGAGTCCATCCGCCTCTTGCGAGTCGAGGAAGGGTGCAGGACCCCAGACACGCACTGTGCCATCATCTGAGGCAGAAGCCATGAGTCCTGGGATGGCCGGGTTCCAGCTCACACAGTTAACGGTGCGTGTGTGGCCTGTTAGCTCAGCAATGGGAAGCTCACCACGCCGGTGCCAGATGTACACTTTGTGGTCTGTGGAGAGGGGGCGACAAGGGAAAAGTAGAGACATGCATCAGAATATGTGAGAACAAGTGCAACAGATTAAGGCAACAAAGTGAAGGGAAACACATTTAGTTTTTTTCCCAGTTTTTTTGGAATGAGACTTGAATCAAAAGCTGTTAGCAGAGGCAGTCTACATGCTACAGTGTATTATATTGAACAACAGCTTCAATCATGGTATTATAACTTAACTTAGCTATAATATGTTGACTGTACCTTCGCTGCCACTTGCAATAAAGTCTTCGTTGTGTCCTCCAAAGCAGGAGTGGATGGTGTAGAAGCCCTGGGTCACACCTTGGTACTTCCTCACCAGCACCCGGTCCTGAAGGTCCCAGAGGTGTACTCCCTACCAAGGGTTGTAGAAGAAAAGACTATAACTATGGAAACGTCAAACAAAGTGGCAGTGTGGTTTAGAAGCAGATAAACTGATATTAGCAGTGAGGTTGGTCAAGAGACTTACCTGAGTTGCTACATTTAACAAAGCTAATCTTCCATTCTTTGAAACAGTAAAAGACATGATAGGGTGGTCCTCCTGAACTCTGTAAAGGACATGTAAACAACACAGTCAGCCAAATCGGAAATATTTACATCTGCAAGACTGACAATTATACAGTATGCCAACATTTAAACAGACAGCTCTTCACTTGTTGCACGATTTGTTTTGATACAAAAATTATCTTAAAATGAAATTGAAACTTTTGCTGGAATCTGTAGAAGTTTGTCTTGTCCAATAACAGAGCGGAAGAACTCTGCTGAAAAGACACTCATTCAGTATGTGTTTTCAGACCAAGTGAGGGGAGGATGAAAATTTCATTTTTCCTTGAAACATGAAGACCTCACCTCCAAAAACTATAGTTGGACTGTATATTATGCTTGCTTTCTGAATCCAGCCAACATTCTATAACTCACTGTTAATGAAGCATCAATGCTATTTATTCCATATGGTATCATTTCAGAGCACATTAAATTATGCAACTTGTAAGTATTATAACTCATATATCTCTTATCTATTTACTATAAGTATTTAAACATTTATCTACATATACAACAGTACAGGCGGCAGGAAGGCTGACACGCACATGTTTCTGTCGGTAAGGTCCTCGAAGTTGTAACCCCGGATACGTTGGTGGGTGTCCGAAGCCAGCACTGTCCTGCCATCACTCAGGCACCACAGGCACTGCACTCTCACGCCCTCCCACGAGTCCAACAAGTTACCATCCAGGTCCTGACAACACAGACAGCAGACCTCTCATCTCTTAGTCTTGACAGGAAAATAAAAACATGGACAAAGTATAGAATGATGAACTTATTTAACAAGAGGATGCTTTCTCTCTGCTCAGACGCTAACACAGTGCATCAGTCACAATATGGTTCATCACGCATTGCCAATGAAACACCTGTATATTTTCGCATTTTTCTGTATTAAAATATGTGTGAAAGATGTTTATTTCCTGCATACTGACATGTAGATACATCATCAACTACACAGACCTGCTCATTCACAAAACACACAGATACAAACATAAGACATGTTCCCAACAAAATGTCATAAAAACACATCCTTACGGGTTCATAGGGTTCATGGCTGGAAAATCAATACATGGAAAGATACCATTATCTGGAAGCTGCCTGCTTAAGGTCAGAGCAACACTTAGGCTGCTATACGTACATCATAACTCACATAGTGTCTTCTCTTTTTTTAAACCCCCCCCTATCTCATACACCTTCACATACACTAGGTATTCAGCACTGATTGAATACAGAAGTAATACATAATTCTTGTGAAGAAAAAAGGAACTCACTAATATACACATCAAATCAAAACAACGCTGTCCATCAAAAATAAAAGGCGAAATCATCCATCCACTTACACACTGATAAAACTGCCCCCTCTGTCCTCCAGTGACGAAGCGTTTGCCATCGGGGTTCCAGGCCACACTGGTCAGACTGTCTTCATGGGACTGGGACATTTTGGTCCGCAGCTCCCCCGTCTGGTCAGCAAGGACATCGACAGAGATAGTGGAAAAGCAGAGGAGAGAAAAATAGGGGGAAGGGAGACAGCAAGAAGAAACATTAAGTAAGAGTGGGGGAAGGGTGAATAAAAGGAAAAGAAAGGGGAGTGGAGGGGAGGGGATGGGAGAAGAGGAGAGGTCATTGAGTACACATAGTGTACAGAATATCTATGTGAGGCTCAATGCATGTTTTGCTTTTCCACTTGTTTACTGAATTTGAATTAGACATCTCAAGTCTTTGACATGACCGATATCAAGTACGCAGAGAAAAAAGGGACTGACATAAGGAAACACTATGAAGTATCATAAGCAGGGCTGTAAAGTAACGGTCGCCACTCGCCAAATGCGACTAAAATATTCCCCTGGCGACTAAATTTTGGAGGGCTACATGCCATGGGGCAGGTAAGTGTTTGTCACAATATAGCAAAACAAATGCTGCCTAGACATTTTTGGAGGTGCACGTTGACGGACGCAGAGGCTCTGTGTCGGGGGTTCACGTCGACGCAGAGGCTCTGCGTCGTGACGGCGTCGACTTGACGCAGTAGTATAAATCAGCCTCCACGCGTCACCACCAGCCCGCGCAGTGTTGTTCCGGCGCAGCAATGTGGAGGCACATACCCGGTGTGAGTGACCCAAAAAGAAAGAGTATATAGGGGAAAAAAGCGCACCAATTAATTTGTGGTTGGCAATAAAACGATGAAACTCGAGACCATCCGAGAGCACGAAGGAAGAAAAATGTCACGCTGTTTGCAAATCAGTGTCTCGGGCTCAGTCCGAGCATCTCTTCACTCAACCTGCCGTGACTGCTCTGACGTCTTTATCAGAAGAGACCAAATATCATGCACTGATCCACTTTGTTCTGTTCTATTTTTTTTTTTATTTTCCTTGAATTTTGTTATTATCATTTGTTATCAGAACAGGAGGTTAACTGGTACTGGCACTGCCCATGTTCGCAATGTTTTGAATATTCAAAATATTAAAAATGTATTTTGAATAATATTTTGGTCTCTTTCCTAATATATATATATCGCTATATAATACTGTTATCTCAATGAAAAGTACTGAAACAGATGTATATGTAACAAAAAGAGGCAATTTATTACTTGGCCGGTAAAAAATTTACTTGGCCGGTAGATTTTTTCATCTACCGGTCCCATTGGCAGGTGAGCCTAAAAGTTAGTTTACAGCCCTGATCATAAGTACAGGATTATATAAAGATAAAAACAGGGATGTTACCTGAACATTCCAAAGCCAGAGCTCAGAGCAGTCGTCAGGTCCACAGGCGATCAGGTAGGTGTCATCGGGACTCCAGGCTAAGTAGGAGACTCCGTACGCATGGCCCTCCAGGGTTCGCAGCAGCTTCAACTGGTGGCTCTCCTACATAAAGACAGGATTAAGATGATTATGATAAAATTAATTCAGAGACACTGAGAGTTGGGCTCTCATTTGCAGTGGTATTAGCATTACAAGTATTCAAAGCAAAGTCAAATGTGCAAATTGGTGAAATGTCTAACAGTCTTTAAATAAAAACAGTAATGTAACGGCACGTACGATATTTAGTGATACATCTGATAACAGATGTATATTTAAACTATGGCCTTAGTAGAGCCTCTGTAAAATTCATTGGTTTTGATACACAAATACTATTTTTACAGACATTAACCAGGTAAGGATTGTCATGTGTAAATACAAAGACAATATTTTACTGTCAGATACATATGAAAAGACAAACCTGCCTGCAAAATGTACAGGTATAAGACCATTACATTCCAGCAGGGTAATTTTAGCTGTGGACTAAATCATAAAGAGGTAGTGTGTATTAAGACAGTTTTCGCACTCACCGGGTCCACTTGCCAAATTATGACAGTAGTGTCTTTGGAGCCAGTGGCTAGTTTGGTGCCATCGTTTGAGAATTTGCAGAACCACACCTCATTACAGTGCTCTGTCAGAATCTGTTGGGTGTAACAGGGGAACTGCTTCCTGTGAAGGAAATGAAAGACCAAAAGTTAAAATCATTGTTTAAGACAGCAATGATTGGTCTTTTTACCTTACATTGCCTATATTTCAAAATGTCGCAACCACAGTAAAATCAAACAAACAATACAAGGCAAGGATAGAACGGAAGAAGAAAAATTAAAAAGGTTAACCTCAAGAGTAGTCAAGCAATAAAGTGAGAGTGAAATAATAGGGGGGACTCATAAAGCAGAGGCTAGATGAGTTAAGACTTCCGATGCAGAAAACGACATCTGGAAACAAACTGGAGCCTTCAGTGTACATGTTGCGACATTTTAGTTTAGTAACAACAGGAGGTCAACTGATACTTAAATATCAGATGGTGCAGTCTGACAAGAAGCAGGGTCTTGAGGGGCCAGAGCAGCATGCTAGCTCTGCAGTACCAACCTGCTGCAGACATGATCAAGGAGGAGAGAGACTGAGTCCAGGTTACTGTCCAGCTTGGTGTTATGATAGAGGCAGCGGTCCCTCTGCAGCTCCACTGCTTGCCGCAGCAGGGTCTGCAGCCGCCGTGGGGGCAGCATCACAGAAGGTGGTAGGTACGCTACAAGGGCAGAAAAAAAAAAAAACATACTGACCACACATATGGGTTATGTATGTAGCTCTACGGGTTCAGTGTATGGACATCTCTCCTCACTCTGTAATTTGTCCAGCAGTCTGCAGCGTGAGGCGGTGCCCTTGCCCTCCCACTCTGCCTTGGCCCTCAGATCCTCAGCATGGCTACACATCAGGTACCTGCGCAAAGATACAACACATTTCAAACAAAACATGGTTTTCGCAATGCACATGAGTAGCACTGAACAAAACACTGAATGAAACCTCTAGTTGACCGAAATAGAGTATGGTGTAGAACATGAGGAAACTCAACGCATTAAATGCAGACATTGATTGAGGAACGGGTTGACAGAAATACGTTGACAGCGTTAAGGACACATTTGGATACAGCTGAGTGATTGACCTGAGACAAGTGACGGATCAATAAATTATTCCATCGACCTAGTGACAGACTGTTGAGACAAACAGGCTTGTAGGTGGTATTGAGTGCTCAGTTCCCACTAATTGATTAGGTGACGTATGAGAAGAGTTTCTTTGCTGAAAGCATGGGGACTGTGCTGATCAGACTACTGGATCATACAGCTTGTGAGACTCTTATACTATAAGTCAAAATAACAAATTAATGGTATATGTATATTAGAGAACCAAGTTAATAACAAGTTGGAATGATATTGATTCAAACCATTAATGTTTAACATGTTGTGAAAGCAATCTACATTAGTGCAGGTTTGGACTACAAACAAAAGTCAAGGGTAAAGACTATAACTAGTGTTTTAAGGCCCCATGATTACTGTCAATAATCACCCCTGCCTTGATTTCATCTGTGCAACACTAGTAGCTCTCTCTGTTCAAGATAAATACATGTCTATGAAAAAACATATCCTACACTTTGATAACCAGTAGCTATGTGACAACATTAAACCTTAAAAATTAAAACTTAAATTCACCGCATTAGCTTCATAGCAGTTTGATGAGGTCACATATTTCATCCCAATGACTAACCACACTCTGTTACAAAATATGCCAATTTAATAATGCCATATTTCTTAGAAAATAATTTCGACAACTTATA
Organism: Seriola lalandi dorsalis; assembly: GCF_002814215.2. Classification (NCBI taxonomy): domain Eukaryota; kingdom Metazoa; phylum Chordata; class Actinopteri; order Carangiformes; family Carangidae; genus Seriola; species Seriola lalandi. The sequence continues at coordinate 408,709 of NW_019525453.1, forward strand.
TCATATAAGGGTAAAATTTGGCAAAAGTGTTAGAACTTAATTTCAGTGAAATGTCAACTATGTTAGTTGGCTAACCAGCAATGGTGGAAGCTGTATCATTATTGATTACAGAGCTACCTAAGAGCTTCATGAGTATATACTGTAGCTTTTTGTAGGTGTGCATTTGTGTAGCCAGGGTGAGCTGTCTGAGGGCTGCTATGAGATGGATGCAATATTAAACTTGTAACAGTACCCGCTGAGTACGTGGATGCGATCTGTGTTGTATTTGAGAGGCGTCAGCTCTCCCCGGAGCACCTGCAGAGCCTCCAGGACTTTCCCATCCTCCAGATACTCCAGGTACTTTTGCTGCAGCAGCAGGAACTTCATACGCTGACCAGAGGAACACAAAGAATACAAAGAGATTTTATTTTAAAAATGACAAGAGTAAAAAAGGAAGACAGACAGAATCACAAATAATCATAAACTGCTACCTAAATCACTGATCCAACATGAGATTTTTTGCATAATCACAGAAGGACAAAAAAAAATTCACAATTCTAGCGGTTCAGCTGCTGATTGCAACACGATATATAATATCCTCGTATGAAATTATTCCATCATTTGTAAACAAATATTGAAATGGTGTTCATATTGCAGGGCTGCACAATCTCACTAGAAGAGCATATTTATAGATATGCCCAAGACATAAGGTAATATCAACATCAACAGCTTACTTCCTTCATACTGAAGACCACTGGCAAAGGTTTATAAGTTGCTGCTGCTGCTGGTCAATATTGACATTAGTGGTATTAAGAGTTTCTGTCTTATCTCAGGTATGCAGTGGGAGCTTTGGCCCTGACAACTGCTGCAAGCACAGTTACACCTACTACATATAAATTCAAGAAGACAACCACCCACAAATATCTTCAAAGACAGGATGCAAAAAAACACACATAGACATCTGCTAACTCTCCAGCTAGGGTTGTGATATAAGCAAACTGCCTACAACAAGTGAAGTGAAAGTCGCGTTGACAATGATAACTCTAACCTGCCACAGCTGAAGAACTAAAATGGCAGCTCACATTATAGATGCAGATTAAAATCAACAGCTATATTGCTTTCCTTAATAACAGTGGCAGCTACACATACTTAAAGCATTTTGGGGGCTCATATTGACAGCTAATTAGCATGCTAGCTAAGACTAATTAACCTGAGCTGAGTCCCAGTTCCAAATACTATATTAAGTATTTAGTATTATACTGATCTTCATGGTATATTGTTTAGGCAGTTAGTATACAATTAATTTGTACACTTCATTATTTTGTTGTAACAAAACAGAATATGATACAAGAAGACTTGACAATCACACTAAAAATGTATGTTCCTATTTTCTAAGATGTTCCTGGAGACATCTCTTATCACTTTTTATTTAATGTAGACACGGTCCTTCTACAGACCAAAGAGATGTCTTCAAATTCCTTCTGTTGTCTGAACAGTTTAATAACCAAAGATATTAAGTTCACTATAATGTCAGAAAGAAAAGCAGCCAATCCTCATATTTGAGAATGGAATGATCAAAAACATTTGGCATTTCTGCTTAAAAAACTACTGAAACAATGAATCAATAATCAAAATTGTGTCTCAGAATATTTTTCAGTTAATCTACAAATTGATCAATCAACCAATCATTTCAGCTCCATGTGAAACAGATTCATGCACTCATTCCCTGAATCTAATGTGACACCCCCCTTCATGTCACATACACTTTTCCAGGCGCCATCCAGAACATTTTAGTGTTCACTGTTTCACAACAAGAAGCTGCAGCCCTGCATTATAACAGCACCGTTCTAGAACCGCCAGCTGTGCCTGCGAACTGACTGACTGTCATTCACCCAGTTCAGGTTTGGGAAAGGGAGCTTACCACAATAGCATTAGGAGAATGCATCAGTGCTCTCAGCTCATTGAGATCATTCTCAGCCTGGACCAAAACAAAGCGAGTTTGGTGGAGGGGAGAGACAGGGAGAGAAATGGTTAGATCAGCAGTTTCCATACATGAACAGAAATACAGATCTCTAACAACATTCATGTTTAAGATGAGTAAACTCAGGCTTTAACAATGGAGCAAAGTACAAAAGGCAAGTACATAAAAACTTAGTAAAATTTTAACCTAATGTTTTCAAATTCCACATTATTAGACCTAATAGAACCCTCACAACATCCTGTAATCCTGTGCTCTATCGTATGATTTGGGTGCTCTGATAAACATTTATTTTGATTTTTTATTTTGATAGCAGACACAGAATCAGGCACATGCCTCGTTATTTTGTAGTTAATTTAAAAACTACAGAAAATGGTTTGCCAAACCATTCAACAGGCATAATGATAATAAATGCTTCTACTTTTACCATACACTCTTTCTTAAATATCTAAGACCAGCTGGCCAGAGAAACATTCTTCTCAACCACCTGAAGTCAGATTTTTTTTCCTGAGCTCACAATATTAAACACTTATAAACAGATAAAATATTATTCTGACAAAAACAAATTAGACAACAAATACATTCATTCTGGGCTTGACTGTTATAGTTTCCACAAAGCTGTGCACTAAAGTTGCCAGTTCCAAAGTCATATAGCATTTCAACAATTAAATCTGTTGGTAAAAAAGCCACATGTCAAATACAGTGACACACTGGAACTTGTCAGGTTGTGTGTCACTCTAATATTAAATAAAAAGACTGAACTTGTTTAACTGTGGCCCAAATGCAGACCTGACTTTATGTACTTTTCTTATGTTTTTACTAACTGGCTTCAACAATGCCTAATAGAAATCATGTTTTTTTGTTGATCACTCATATGAGTTTGATCTGCAAAAGATATATGTCTTCTGATTTCTTGACCAAACGAGCTCTTCATGTTACGGTAAAATATGGACAATGGATCCCAATAGGGGTCATTATTTCCCTGTTTATCAGAGGGCTTGCTATTATGTAACTGTGGTAACCCAAGACCAACCTTGTCCCATTCCCCCTCCATGACATGGTTGCGGAACTTGGTAGCTGAGGGGTGTTCCAGTCTGCAGCCTGACTCCTGCATCAGCAGGTCCACTGTCTGACTGCAGAGACACAGAGAGGAAGAGGAGCAGACAAAGTTAGGCAGACATACAGACACAAGACAGACAGGATAAGAGAAAGGAGAGGATGACTTTAAAAATGACAAATGGAACTTAACAATCAAGCCAAAAGGATGATATTTCAGCTATCACAGCTTGGTCACTACACAGAAATGTGCACTCAATCAGAATGATGTTGAAAGTTTAGCACATTATTATATTAAATAGCATTTCCAGGCAGAATATTAAACTTTTCCTGAATATCTAATCATTTATGAAGCTTGTAAGATAGTGTCATGTTTTCTAGGAATGGCAAATAGGTGAGTGGGAGATCTGCAACAATAATTTTAGCACAAGGACAATATTAACATCATTGGCTGACAATGGGATGAAGGCAATTTCACAGCCAACAATATCTGGAGAAAGCCAGCCCGGAGCAGCAGTGTCACCAGATCATTATTTGTGGACTGTGGGAGGTCCACTAACATGAACCCAGCTTTCACTGCAGTTGACATCACCCTCTCAGCCTGTCAACCATGAACCATAACCATCTGTCCAAACACCACCCCTCTGCTAAACACACTCTACCAACACACAAACAAGTCTTCTCAGACATGAGTGTGTGTATGTGAGAGTCAGATAATGTAACTGGGTTGGGAGTGGGGGGTGGCTGACACCTTCAGCATGATGACATCATTCTCAGGTATCAATGGAGTGGCGCAGCAGCTTTGTGTTGAGCCTCTCATCTAGCTGGCTGCTACACTGATTTCACTTGCATTTCCCCTGCTGAAATGTAGGGGCTCTGTTTCATAGAAGGCAATGTCATGTATCCCCCTAACCCACCCTCTTTGTAAACATAGCTCTGTTAGGTTGTCCTTTATAATGCCTAATTATGGAAGCTACACTTTCTCAGCAGGATAGCAGAGACCAGCAGATGTCTATCTATCCAACAGGGGCTACCACAGCCACTTTGAAGAAGAGAGCTAGACACACATTTCTTGAAATCCCACTGTGCTATAATTAGATTCAAACACTGCGTTTCCGTCTAAAACAGCTGGTAGAAAGCGCATTCCTCAGCCACCATGAAACCAACTGATTCTGTTCAATTTAGGACCAACTGTCGCCCACGGTATTGACTACTGTCTTTAAATAAATACATGCACGTCACTGTTTGTGACTGTTGACACATTGCTCCGACACAGTGACAGAAAAATGACATTTATCTAGGAATAAAGTTATCTTGTTCATAAGAAAGCTGTATGAAATGCTGATTAATCTGATCAATAAAAGAGTTGCTCGAAATGACAGCTCAAGACGCGCATAGAGTGCACTCGGAATACTAAAATAACCAGGACAGTTTTCATAACCATGCTCGTTATTACAGTGTGGCCGACCCATTAATGTTCCTCCCACACAGTCTTGCAAAAACCATATTATTTTCCCGAGGCATCCAAGCTGGAAAACGAGGAAAACCACAAACCATCAGGACGAAAACCGACGTTGACAAACCGCACATTAACATTTCCTCCGCATTTTTTGCGCAACAGCCATTGAAACGCAAAAATAAACACTGGAAACTCGATAATCCTGCTTGTGAACTTAATTAAGAGGCTAAATCAAGTTTCTCCCTCATGACATTGATTTTATGCTTTTCCAACGGTAACAGTCGGAGGATCTTGTTTTTCTGAATAAACGTTGCTAACGTCAGATGATGTAATGCCTTTAATTCAATGCGAAATCTATAACAACAATTAACGCATCATGGCGTTACTGACATTTAAAATATAATTCTGCCCACAATGGACCTCTGAAGAAGCAAAATGTTGGACTGTGTTTTATGTTTGTGTGAGGGTTTAATGCCAGGACACAACACCTCAGCGCAGGCTAGTGCTATTAGCTATCAAGCTAACTGTTATTGTGCAAGATGGACCCCTTCTTTCTACCAACTGCCGAGCTCACAGGCTAGCTACCCCATCCCCCCATGTTTGTGTCTGACAAGCACACTAATAGCGTTTTTACCAGCTGCAATTTCGCAGCTTCACACCAAACAACAGTAATATAAAATACACATCACATTTTCAGCGCTAACGTTACATGCTTTTGTAGTTGTTGTCTCGACTGACACACTGAATAAACTTACTTAAGCCCCAGTCCGTGGAGATGTTGCCCTATTAATCGTATGACATCTTCCTCGGCCTGCGATAGTCGTTTCTTCTTTTTCAACGAACCAACCTCCGTGCCCGAAGTCGTAGATGCAGCCAAAGTCCCCGAACCGGGCCCAGTTGACGACCCGTTACTGGTACCGACACTATTCCCGTTGTCTGTGCTGGAGAGAAGCCCATTGGAGTGGGTTCCGCCGGCCGAGGATGACTCCCCGTTTTGTGCGCTGTTTAGGCAGGAAAGCTCTGAGGATTCTTGTCCCTGTCCTGCCCCGTTTGACTGCATGCTGCTGCTGAGGTTGTTGACAACACTTCGGTTAAAGTGGATGGCAGAGGTGGCTTGAGAGTGTGGAGAGTGCGTAGCAAGTCCTAGGACAACTCCAGGGAGGCCTGTTACAACTGCTGAAGCCCCGGGCTCTCCTGCTCCCTCCGCCGCCGAGGCTCGGTGCTTCTTCCGCGGGGGCGGCGACGCTCCGCCGGTGTCCGAGTCGGAGGAGGAGGAAGCGGAGGCCAGAGTTTCCTCACCGAGAGCGGCCGTGGTTAGAAGCCGGCGGAGCTCCGGGTGGGAAATGAAGGTTAAGCTTCCAGATTTGAGGCCTCGTTGTCGGGCTGAGAGCAGACTGTCACTACAGCAGCCCTGACAGTTAGCCCGTTTTTGTTGTTGTTTCTCTCAAAACAGCTGCAGCTCTAATGGAGTCCTAACGCCCTGACGTAACCGGAAATTCCTACACTAGCAGGCTTCCGGGTAGAATTAAAATCCATGGGTGGCGCATAAGAACTTAGTTAGCATAATAATTATTTGACAACAATAACACATCTCATTAAAATTCATTTGAATGTTCCCCCGAGACATGACTTTAATATGTCGCTAATTTTACATCAGTTAATATGTGAATCACATCTTTCCACAGGCTTCCAGCTTTTACATTTTAACACTAAACCATTCACCTCTCAATAAATCATGTAGCCCCGAATTACTTATGTCAGAGAATAGGCCTAAATAGTATGTAAGTAAAACTCAGAGATCTACCCACCACCTAAACTACAAATTTATTCCACTCACTTTTTTAAACGACCATTATTATTATTAAATTAATTTGATACATTTTATTTGGCCAATTATGAATATAGAAGGAAACCCTTTTTTTTTACGTAAGACATTTTGAGTTATTGCAGGAAGCGCTCTGGTGTAACTAATCAAATTGCTGTTTATGTTCCATTACGTGTCACAGTTTCAGTAGTTTTGAGTTTTGGTAGCAGGGCCTATGTGTAAATGGATGAATTAATCAATGAGTGAATGAATAAACAAACAGCAAGTAACCAGAGAAACTTCCATTGTATTTATAATTACACCATTTATAATTGGATCACACTAATTAATTCTAATTACTAATCTTCCTGAATGAATGAATAAGTAATGACCACATCTAATTTTGTTTGGCATAGATATTAATTTCTATTTTTCCAACATAACATAATGCAATTGCAAATCTTACATGTGAGGCTGGTGTCATCATTTAAAACATAAATTTTAATTTTCTCTTTCTTGTCAGTCAGAATAATTTGAGCACTGTCTTTAGACTTAGTAAAAAGTAAAAACTTAGTGCAAACATTTTTATTATTAACACAGTATAAATAGTGCCATCAGCCTACATTATTTTACAAAACCTGAGTTTGAGGTAAAACAACAGAAGAAAGTAATTTATATGTCTGTTCCCAGCTTGTAATTCTCATTGCACTCTATAAATCAAGTGCAAAGTGATAAAATCTTTAATGCAGGAGCTCTGTGAGATATTTAACTGTATTCCTGAATTATGTACAACTATACAGAAATATGTCCTCAAATTACCTTGTGGGTGAAATGGTATTTCACAGTTGTAATGCTCATAATAGTATTGAATTTTGCTGTGTTGGTCTATGCTTTATGTTGCTACAGTGTGTAGGAAAAAGATCTAGGTAAATAAACTGTGTATATGCGAGAAATTAAGCAAAATGGATGTTCTGCCCAGGGTTATCCTTGTGTGAATGACGTTTCCTCAGATGAATATAGTCAAGAAAGGTCCCCAACTTGGTGTGGAAGTGCAGTGGTCACTGGACCGCCATTGCTACTGGGTTTGTCTTTGCCCTTCATGAAGAAAGTTAGCAGCTCCCCTTTCCCTTTGACAAATATGGGCCCTCTTCGGATAAAACGGAAGCCATACTGCTTAAGGATGTCATAGCAGTCCTCCACCACCTGATGGCAGAAAAAGAAAGTTTAGAAATAAGTATAAAATAAGAAACAGGGAGCAATAATAGGAGACATTCAAGTATGTTGTACATCTGCTTTTGTTGTGTGTGTGTGTGTGTGTGTGTGTGTGTGTGTGTGTGTGTGTGTGTGTGTTTGCACGCGCGTGACCTGGATGTTTCCCATCACTCCAGTGGATTCCATTCTGCTGGCCACATTGACTGTGTTGCCCCAGATGTCATAGTGAGGTTTACGAGCTCCAATCACTCCAGCCAGAACTCCTCCCTTATTCAGACCTGAAGGGGATCAGCATGGAAATATGAACATACACATTTGCAACTGTGCACACAGACACACACACATACACACACACATACGCACTCACGCACACACACAAAAACTGACCGATTCGGAGCATGAAGTTGTTGAAGGACTGTTTGTTGAGGTTGTTGAGGGTGACTTTCATAGCCAAAGCAAAGTCCGCCAGGTCAGAGATGTGCTGCCAGCGCTCAATCGATGACTGGTCCTCTGGCTGTGGAACGACAGAATGTATCTCTCATGATGACCATCATCACCATTTATAGCACGAGTGGAGATGAAACTGTGTAGCGGCAGGCTGTTATACTCGCAACGAGGTTTATTTGTAACTTAGAAGTGTCACACCTTGAGGTTGCTGTATCCATTGGTGTTGCTCTCTGGGGTGAGTCCTGATGCAGCCATGTAGGTGCTTCCTATCGTCTTGATCTTAGTGATGGAGCGGAACTCGTCCCTGTCGAGCAGCTGGTGCAGAAAGTGGACATCACTTTTCAAAACCTCTACAGTTTGTTCGCACCTTGCGCTGTTAAATGTCAACATATGCAACCAGCTGTAGAAATACTGGCAGAACTCACGCTGTCAAAGTCGGAGATTATCTCGTTGAGAATCCTGAGACACTCAAGCCCTCCGTTGTTGATGCTCTCTTCAGTGTAGAAGTCAGAAAAGTTGGGGATGGAAGCGAACATCACACCTATTTCATCGTAGGACTGACTGTACAGCTCCTATGAATAATGAATGAAAATGTTATGCTGATTTTATGTAGCTATTTTTTTTTATTCATGAAGCTCATCATTAGAATATATCAGAGATAATATGTAATTATGATATAAACCACAAGATGGCACTGATATGTAATGAATTGTATTGCGATGAGGCGCAGGTGTCACATATAGTACCGTCATTACATATGTGGTGAAATTTACTAAAGTGTATGTTGTTGCTTAAGTTGTTTTTGATGAGTTACTTCTGTTGCCCCTGGTGAAGGTGTAAGTTGGAATGGCTTTTAAACGGCATCATGCTGTTTGACATTCCTCCTCCTCCTTCTTGACATTCCTCACTCATATCATTTTCTTTTTCTATACTCACTGCCCCCAGATCACCAACATATGTAAATGTTACTGTAACTTAGCACACACTCATATGTACCTCATCTCTCTTCTTAGAGCCCAGGAAGTGTTTGGCCACATGTTCAGGCAGCATGTTGGTGACCAGAGCTTCATTCCAGCGTCTCATCTCGAACACTCTCTCCTTCTGGTCATGGACGCCAATCTTCCACAGGAACAGCTTCCTGGACTGACGCTCCAGCTGCACACACACACGCACACACACACACACACACACACACACACACACACACACACACACACAGAGAAAATATTCAAGTAAGTTAGCGAGACAGTGAAGAGAAATATGTGCCATTACAAATTTTGAGAGTAGCTTTGTCCTGTTGGAGGAATCTTTCTGGCAAAGGTGTAGAAGCTGTGGGTCAGCTAAGGGTGACACTGTGGGTGTACAGGGGAAAGTGACTCACATGGCGGCCGAAGAAGTAGAAGCCGATCATCATGATGATAATCATAATGGTCATGAGGTACTTAGATGGAACTGTAGATGTTCTAGAAACACAAAGACAGTGATAACACATAAAGGTCTTTATGCTTATAGTTACACTGACCTTATATTGTATTTTATAAACACCAAAACCTAGTAGGATCAACATCTAACAGCTTATCACAATTTATTTATATATATTTTCAATAAAAGTAAAAAAAATCACTATTCATTGATGTGTTTTACCCATTTCTCACCTGTAGGAGGCGAACTGTATATAGTCATACAGGTCATAAATGTCCCGCCAGCTGTAGATGTTAACAGCTCCAGTTGCTGTCACAACCAGCACCATGAGGCCCAGTTTAATCAGATGGCTGACCTGTACCAACATGGCGGCTGCGATGAGTGACATCACAGCCATGAAGCTGTAGTGCTTTGGGTTTTCGACACAGCCTTGGTCACCAAATGACTCCAGGACAGGGCCAGAGGTGCTGTTAAAGACCCGGAGGGATGGTGGTGCACAACTTAGCTGCAACATGCAAAAAATAAAAGGAGTGAGACGTTTTCAGTGGACAACTGAACGGACATAATTTCTGACATTTGTAGCAAGTGAGGAAAATAGGATTTATTGACCGAAAGATACAGAGGTGATGTTTTAACCCATTCCATTCAAGTGGGCACTGTGCCATGAAAATTAAAATTTACAGTTCATTCATCAATACATTTCTTAAATTCAGTGTGTGCAAACATGAAACTGGCAAAGTGACATTTAAAATATAATCTGTAGATTTAACGTATGAAACTGTGTGATGAAGGTTATTTCACTACTCTAAATATATAAACTATATGTTGGGAAAACTGCTATGATGGCAACATTGGAATAATAAACCAGCGTCAATTCTTTTCTTTTTTTTAGGCATTTTTGTTTTCAAAGTGTGACTGTCATAACATGACAGCAAGGACAGACACTTTGGCGTCCTGTGTTTCGGTCAGACCTTGAAGGCAGCAGTGTGTGTAACAGGCTGCTCCTGTGGGGCCGTGACAAATGAGCCAGCAGGCAGCGAAACAGACAACTAATGGACCCCACTGGGAACATGCAGTCAGACACATAAAAGTCACTGATAATTTGATGAGGACAAAGTGGAAACACACAAAATGGCAAGACACACACTAGGGTCGGGTAATTTGATAATTAACAGTATACAGTGATGGCTACATTTGATGTAAACATTTTTTTGCATGAATGTACTTCGATTTTTCAGATATTTATATCACTGCATTAGAAAAAAACATATATTTCCATCTAGTTATTTTATGAATAAATTATATCTCAATTGGATTTGCTGTACAGATGCTGTATCACAATATATATTTTTTCTTTTGGGTTATAAAATTACATGCACCATGAGTAAAAATTTGCTATACCGCCCATTCCTAAAACACACACACACGCACACGCGCACACACGCACACGCACACGCACACACACACAGTGTATCAGAATTTGGTAACGTCTTTTAAAAGTACCATGTCAGCGATCACAGCCATGGTAAGAACAAATATTGCTGCCATGGCCCACGTGTTTCTTGCCCAGCGCGTGCGATCGATCCACACTGAGAAAGACACCAACCTCTTGGAGAACATCTGTGACCAACAAAAATCAAAGCCATTATCATCAAGCGTTGTGCATTCAGCAGGTCACAAACACCTGTGTGAAAAATGAAATGAGTTTGACATTCTCACACAGATCCTCTAAATACTGTATGTAACTATAAGTTGACATCAGTCTTCACAAATCTAGTCAGTACTGAGAGTAACTGCATTGTCAGAGCGTGTATGCACCTGCATTGAAAAGGGTTTGTGCAATTAGCAAATCTGAGACATTACACAATAAATTCTGCTCCCCATCACGACCACCATGAACACTTTTTTTTTTTGATCTCTCACCCTGGGGAAGATGGCAGCCAGAGAGCATACTGTGAGGATTAGCAACAAAACCTCTCCTATTGCGAGAGTCACATAGTTCACACCCAACCTAGAACAAGAACAAATATTTTCAGTCAGCTTCTAACAAATAAAAAATCCCCAGCCAAACATATGACAAAGACTATGCCAGCTGATGTTAGTCTGGTTTCGAACATGGTCAAAGACACAACAGCTTCATATGTGAGTTCACAGAGAATTTCAAAGTCTGCGTGCATTAAGATAGCATATTATGAGTGCATTAATTTCACTGATTAAAAGTCAGACATACGAACTCACAGTGGGTCTATGAACACCTGCATTGCTGTGATGAAAAAGAGCACTATCATGCAGCAGCAGAAGGCCGCCCCACTTCGCCTCTCCTTCTCGGAGGAGTAACGCTCCTCCAACTTTCCATCCACAAAATACAACGACACAGGGTTGATCTGATGATCCTTCATTCTGTGAGAAACACAGGAGGTACAGCTGAGTAAATTTGTTTCCAGTTTTTTGTCATGTTAACTTTAACATCCCCCTAATGCTGCTCCTCTTATTCCTTTTTTATTTCTCCTATCTTCTTACATTTGCTGAGTTTCTCTCTCCAGCAGCTCCTGCTGCAGTCGCCTGTTGATCACTTGCTCCTCAACCATTTTATTCCTCTGAGAATAAGGAAAGCAGAGATCAGACAAGGGAAAGATTTTCATGTGCACTTAAAGAACCTCTGTGCATTTATATACATGGATATCAGTACGCTCTTATGATATGAACCTGTGTCTGTGTTGCAGACGTTTACTTTCAACATGATGATGATAAAGACATTTATTATAGTTCACCTCCTGTTTAGACTCAGTGGGTGTGGACTGGGGTGAGGCCACATTCCCATTGGTTGCTGTAGTGTTGATCAAGTTGTTTGAATTTCTGTTAGTCAGTGTGCTGGGTTTCTAATGGAGGAGAAGCAGGAAAAACAGACCTTAGATCTGTGAACTATTAACCTCATGGCCTGAAAGAAACCAGTAAATGTTTTTGAAAAAATAAAATGAGTACTGAAACCCCTCACGTTTCCACTGAGCCCATTCGCCACCTGTTCAGACACCAGAACCAAGTAAGTGTCGATGCCTTTCTCCAGCAGGTACTCGCACCTCTCTCCGCCATTCCCCGGCTCCAGTTCAAATTCTCCGTGCAGACTGTCCTTGGTGGTCTGGGAAATATGCACTCTCCTGTGTAGCACAGACGCCGTTTAAAATAAAATACAGACTGAAGAATGTGACCGCTTGCCACGAGAGTGTTGCTTTCTTACCCAGGAATCCCCCCAGACTCCATCTTATTGGCTACAGTGACGTCTGTGGACCAAACGTCAAACTGCCACCTCTTCTGGCCGAGCACTCCCCCCAGCACCGTGCCCGTGTGGACGCCCACGCGCATGTCCACGTCAGTTTTTGTCTTGTCTCGCACATACCTGGAACAGGAGGGAAAGCAGAAGATCAATGTGGCTAACTCCACATTTTTCTTCACTTTCTAAATTTGTAAACGTCTGTCTTTCCTATAGAATCCCTGTGTCCTCTTCTTATTTCCATATGTATAACTTTATTCCTCCATAATTTTCTTGTGTAACCACATCTTCCTCTTGCAGTAATTATGGATTCCTGTTGTTATACAAATAAATATTGTCAGCGTGTTTTTTAAAGTCACTACTTACGAGATGGCTTCCACCATGGCAAGGCCCATCATTATGGAGCAGGCTGCGTGGTCCTCTCTGAAGTCAGGAAGACCACAGATACAATAGTAACAGTCGCCAAGAATCTTAATCCTCAGTTGGTGATGTTGCTGTAGAATGAGGCCAGACATGCAGATTCAAATTACAAATTACCACCAATACGATACTAGAACAACACAACATCAAAACAAACAAAAAGAGGACACATCAGTCATATATAACATGAACAGTGCTCCCGCCACAGATATAGTCCTGGCGCCGTATTACAGAAACTTCCTAACTTGCAGACCCTATCTTAGCTGTTTGGTAACCATGGTAATTAGGATTAGAACCTGATAGAGGAAAAAAGCGATTCAAAAGAATAGTTCCTATGTCAATGCTCCTATGCTAACTTAAGATAGGAAAAGTATATTAGTCTTCACAAGCTTCCCAACTTCCCAAAACCTTGAATAAACCCTCCTAACTTTAGGATAACTGTCACGCTATCCCTATTTTTATCTCTACTTTTCCACCACTTAGCTAACTTGTTTAATCCATACTGCTCCTCTTTTATTGCTTTTACACAACCAATGAAATGTCAACATGTGGAGCTTAGTAACTGAGAGGCTTATGACAGGCTCTAATGATGTGTCACGGTTTGATGACAAAGTGCCTATGAGTAGATACAGTCCGTCTTAGCCCACTCTCTCTCTTTTATCTCTGAGTTAGCATTGTTTCTACAGATCGACGTTACCCACACTTCTAACTCATCTGTCTTTAGGTTTAAGTTACATCAGTGTTTTATTCCATTTTAAATGGGAAATCTAAACAATACCTCAGCGAAATGAGATGTGAAAAGTAGCGTCGGTTGCTAGGTAACAAACAACTGATCCCAACCTGAGATGAAATTAGATGAAGAAAGATATGATAGGATTCCTAAAGTAAATGAATTGCTTCTGTAATACCAAACTGAGAAAACTCCTGTCATACATGCTTCCTATCTTAACTTAAAACTTAAGATACGAAGTTTCTGTAATATGGCCCCGGATTGCTTTCATCAAATCTGACTCAGAATCTAAGTTGTTTCACGAGGGGAGGACAGAGAAGCAAAGAAGTAAATGCAGCAACATGCAAACAGATACTCACTGCTGCCAGTTTATCAAAACGTGCAAACAGTTCATTGAGCAGCTTCACGAGCTCCTGGGCACTACAGGCTGAGGACAGCTGGGTGAAGCCCACAATGTCAGCAAACAGGATACTGCAGTGAAAGTGTAAATGTTGCAATGTAACACCCAACAAGTCACAAAAGCGGTCATCCTGTCATCAAAAAAAAAAAGAAGAAAATAGGGTGATTTTGTGAAGCTGACCTGACGTTTTCATGGCGGTACATGTACATAGTGTTGAACTGCTGCTGCTGGACTTCTTTCTGATTGGCCTCGTTCTTCATGCCCTGCAGCATCTCATCAGCGATGTGTTTGGGCAGGATAGACAGTAATAATTCCTCCTACATGGAGAGACAGTCAAGGGAAGTGTGAGTTTTGCCATGTTCAGGAGTGACAGGAAGAAGAAATTGTCCCAGGTGGCTGCATAGCATGATTGAAGCGGTAAAGGCATCCTCAAGAGATCCTGTCAATTGGCTGTGGAGTGTTGTGGTTGGCCGGTTCTATTTTTCTTCTATCTGTCTAGGACGCCCAATGAAAAGGCGGTTTGGGAATTCTACCTCCAATTTCTTTCTCTATCTCCTTCTGTCTCACCGTCCTCGTCTACATATCACCACTTCACCGTCTTTTCCACCCCTGCATAAACAACTCTCACAGGTCTGCTCCCTTTTAATCGTCACAGTCAGGATCATGGAGAGGACGAAGTAAGAGTGGAGGAAATACACAACAGTATAATATACAGTATATTATCTTTGACTCTCCTGTGGCATGAGAAGAAATACATAATATCATAAACTGACTGTGAAAGGAAAACTGTATCATTGCCAGTTTATTTACAATGGGGTTGCACTAATATACAAGATTTATACATGAATAAAGCCCAAATTGTATCGTCACTCCTTCAACTCCTTATTTGAGAGACACAAAATGATAGCCTATAGTCAATTAAGTTAATTAGCTTATAAACAGATGGACTATAAACAACACATAGTGAAAGAGCAGGGCAGCTGTAAAAGGAAGGAACAAATAGACAAGACACCACAATACAAAAGGAGATGAAACAGTAACCTGTTAGTAGAATGAAGATAATCTAACACAAAAGGAAGTTAAATGCATTAAAGGGAGGATTAAATATAAAATAAATAAGTAAAAACGGTATCTTTTAAAATGCTTTAAAATATCATATTCTATCTCCACACAGATTTGGTGAATGTTATATTGGTTGTCACAGAAGTTAAGATGACTGCATTGTGTCAGGTCCCTGACGGTGTCTCTGCTGGTGAAAACAACCGTCTCTCTAATCAACCTATTAGTCCCGCGCTGAGCAAAACACTCCATAATTAGGCAGCACAGGGTGTTCTGCCTCACAGCTGTACTTGTGTGTTTGTGCATACTGTATGTGTGTGTGTGCCCAAAATACGAAAAATGTATTATCTCATTAAGCAAATGATTAATGTGTGACTGTGTGTGTGTGTGTGTGTGTGTGTGTGTGTGCATGTGTGTGTGTGTGTGTGTGTGTGTGCATGTGTGTGTGTGTGTGTGCCCCACTTACCTGCTGGGTACTCTGCTCCTCCAGGGTGAGTTTGACCTCTAGTGACTGGCGCGCTTCCAGAAAAGCTGTTCTGTACTTCCTGTCCGCCATGTAGTAGGACATCACACCCACTATGGCCGCACACAGGTACAGCATGTTGTTGGCCAAAAGCTGGGGAGGAAGAGAGGATGTGTGTTTGTGTGTGTATCTGGTCATTCAAGGTTTTACTCTCATTTTGTAACCACTGACTATGATGCTGTGTGGAAATAGATTTGTAATCTATTGAAACTTTTCAGCAGAGACTTTGTAGGTTGGAGCTGAATGAAGAAACTGTTTGTGTATTAACCGGCTGAATGTGTTCAGAAACAGATTTACAGAACTCTTTAGTTTCTGACCCAGATGCCACATTTTCCAGAAAGAAAACCAAGACAGGCTCAGTAATGATTGGAATGTCCTTTCAAAATAAAGGTATTAAAATGAATTCATATACAATCCATGTTCTCCATAGTGAGAGATATAATGTAAAAGAAACAAAGTAAGACAAATGCAACACATAAGCAATTGCAACCTTGGCCTTCAACTACGTTGCAAGTAAAAACTATTTTTTTCATACCAAATTTTTCAGATTTTTTGTGCTTTTTCACATTTGACCTTGGGGCATCAAGGGTTATATGACCTACTGAATCTAGTGCCACAAAATGAAGACAAGACATTTGAAATAACTAGAATGTAGCTACAAAATTATTACAGTATTTGTTTAAAGAAAATTTGTGTCAAAGATACAGTGAGGTCATGGGGGCTTAGCCAACACATGTAGTTGTGTTATTCCTTAAAACAGTGGTTTCTAAGCTCTTTGGCTTCTAAAACCCTGTTAAAATATAACATTGTGCTTTTGACACTTTGCTGAGATGCCATATTTACCTGTCTCACCAGCATGGGCCCCTGCAGGTTGGCATCAAACCTTTGAGCAACAATCACCCCCAAAACCAGGGTGTGTATCCCAGAGGAGAGGGCAGTGAGCAGCAGGAGAGGCACCAGGCCCAGTGGCAGTGTCAGGAAGCTGGAGAAA
This sequence comes from Seriola lalandi dorsalis, assembly GCF_002814215.2. Taxonomy (NCBI): domain Eukaryota; kingdom Metazoa; phylum Chordata; class Actinopteri; order Carangiformes; family Carangidae; genus Seriola; species Seriola lalandi. The sequence goes on from NW_019525453.1 coordinate 425,457, forward strand.
CTGAAGAAGGCCTGCCAGCCCACTGAGTCACTGGCATGAGGGAAACGCTCGTTGTTCAGCCCCATGTAACATAAAACGTGGATTGTGATCATCAGCCACAGTACGTACGGTACCGCTCCGCGTAACACAGGTGAAGCAGGAAGCTTCTGCAACCAGCACAGCAGGTAGAGGACAATGTCCGCAGCCAGTCCCACAGCTGCGACCACCACCATCGCCAGTTTGTCCTCAGTGTACACCACCGCACACATGATGATGATGAAGCTGTTGAAAAGCGCGGCAAACATCGCCAGCACCTGCAGGTTCTCTTGTCTCTGGCGGCGGAAGTAGCTCTGGTAAAGTCTCTCCAGTGACTCGGGCGTGAAGGTGAGGCGCACTGCGCGCGGCAGGCAGCGGCAGCAGCTCGACCGGAGCACGGTCACCTCCCGCGTCCGACCCGGGTCACTGGGAGCCTGCAGCGAGTACTCCACAGAGTACTCTGCAGACTGCTCCGTGTCTGTTGTATGGACTCGGTTCAGAGACATGTTGATTCAATAAAAGTAATCCTCTTGATTCATGTAATACTGTGTTAGTATTCCTGAAGTGCACAGAATCCCAGAATACATGGAAAAATTGTCACGTGCCCCATCTTTGTGCTACTTTTGGAGATAATTACATGATCCAGCTCCATCTATATGAGTCAAAACATTTCAGTGCAGAAAATGATTCCATTCATTCCAGGATGAAGAGCACAGTTAGTTCTACCATATATCCAACATGAAAAGTCTCTTACCTTTAGTGTTTATTACCATGTTCCTTCTTGTAATTATATTTAACTCCTTAAAATACATAAGATCAATAGAGCCTCTTGTCCCCAGGCGGTTTCATTAGAAAAACTTCTTGCAGCCTCTTCTTGCAGCCTAAGCCCTGTTTGCTGCCATGGCAGACCAGCAAACTCCTGAGCCTCAGGTGGATATCCATTCGCATGCAACATAAAATCTCTTCACAGAGGGTTTTAAGACTGTCTACAGTCAGACTGACACCACATTTTGGTGTGTAAATCCATATTTCTTTTAACGCTAGTGAGTTCTCCACAACTTCACCTATTCAGAGATGCTCTTCTGTCTGATGTCAGTCTTTGCTTCTTTATCCTCCCACACGCTGCCCCTTCCCTTTTCTAAACATCAAGTCCTCTGTTACTGTTGCTAAGATGAAACCAAAGTAACTGCCAGCCTGTGATAACGCCTTGGGAAATGTGGCAAGTGAGGAAAAGGGATCATTAAAGCTACTCTACAAAAAGTCAACTAATTAACAATTTATTTTATTCTCTAGAGCTAAGCAATCAGTCCTATGGTTTCTCTGAGAATAACAAGGTATCAGTATGTCAGTGAATAAATAACACCATGTTAATAGTTGTCATCTGTTTTAATCAACACTTGTAGCCACAATAACATATGTTTAGGACAGGTTTGATTTTTATGTAAGAGAAAACAGTAAATCTGAATCACATAATAGACTAAATTTAAACTAATTTAAATTGCAATATTGCTTCCATGTCAGTCTAGACCTGCACATCTCTCTACACACATACATACACATGCATATGCATATGCACACAAATTGTCTCATTTATCTCTCAACATGTTTGGCTCTACAGTAAAGGCATGATTTCTTCTTGCAGTTACTTCTTGTACCCTTCAAACTTAAAACTAAGGAAAAGAGAATACACACTTTTTGACATGTGAATCTTGTACACCAAATGGCTCTTTATTGGAAGTAAACTTAATGACACCATGCATATTATTAGATAAGATGACTTACATACTTAGAAACGGACAAAATCTGGAAACTTTTTATTACATTTACATTTACTCATTTGGCAGACACTTTGATCCGAGGCGACTTACAAGTGGGGGACAACACTAACACTATTACATTCCTGAAACATGCAAGCGTTAGAGATACCCTTACATAAGGCAACAATTGTATAGCTTCTTAAAAAATGACATACATAAACATCACCTTTGAAACAAGAATAGCATCAATAATACTAGAGCGTTGACATCATTTTTAATTTAGTTTTTTGTTGCTGGTTTTTGTGCCTTGTGTTCAGGTTGTGACCAGTAGGAGAGATAACTCAGCGTCAGTCAGTCTCTGTGTGCCCTTGTTGTTGATGGTGATTTTCCTATCATGCCACTCAGAGTACTTCCCAAAGCCAACAATATAGCCACCACAACTCCCACAGTACCCAGTCTCCCCAGAGCTGCGGTGGCTAACGCCGCAGCCCCGAGCGCCCCGGCTCCAATAGGTGCTGCTGCTGCGGTGACTGTCTCCATGCCGATTCCTTTAATTAGCTCTGGCCCCGTGAGAAGGCCCCTTTGTAGATTCACCTGAGTGTGGAACGGGCTCTTTGGTGCACCCAAAACAAATGCCCCTACTGCAGCAAGAGTGATGGTTATAAGTTCTGATGTTGTTGGCAGAGTTGCAGTCAGTGCTACACCTCGTGTGGCCAGAACGACACCGACAGCAACTGAACCTAAAACTGTTAAAGTTGAATTTCTAGACTCGAACGCTTGTTTTGCTGCAACACTTGCAGCTCCCAGTGACACCCCTGCTGCTGTAGCTGCTCCCAACGTTCCCCCAATGCTGCTGCGGGCCCCCAGGGAAGAGCTCCATTGCAGAATAGCTCTCAAGGACACTGATGATATTATAGAGGCTCCCACAGCGACCTTTGCAGCCATCTCTGGCCCGAGCCCAACCATGGCCACTGTTCCCAGGCCAGCTCCTAACAGCCCTGCAGACAGAAATGCCACCCAAAGGACTGACTGCAGCATCAAAACCACCTCTGACCCTTCTCCTGCCTCACCTGCCACTAAACCGACTGAAAATCCCAGTATCCCCACAACAACAGAGTAGAAGAATATCCTCTCCAACAGTCTGCACCCAGTTTTAGATTTTGGTCTTTGTGTCATCCTCTCTGTCAGGGCCTTGCGTAGGGCACAAAGGACACTGATGGTCAATCCCATGATAAAGATTCCAATTAGGGCACCCATCCTTCCGTATACAACGCTGGTGTACAGAGTGGTGAAGATGATTACCAGAGCTGTGGTCATGTCGTTAATATTAGAGTATGAGTAGACTACAAGGACAAGAACGGCTTGGGCTGTGATGTAGATCCACGGTGGAAGGACGCCCACCAACACTCCAGTGGTGACAGCACCCACAACGACAGAGGCCCCTGTTGTGGCCTCCGCTAACCACGGCAACCTCACTCCAACCTTGGTCAACAGCTTCATCACCACGGCAGCGAGGAGGAAACCACTTCCCAGAGAGATGAGTGCTGAGGTGAACACGAGGCACGCCGTTACCACCCCGACACCTGTGGAACTTGCTCGACCAGCAGCCAGCGTTGCAGCATTCAGCAGGACGCCATCTTCAGTCAGCGTGGGCTCAACTGCAAATAATGCAGCTTCTCCAAAAGCAAAACCTGCTGCTGCACTTTTTAGGAGTGTCGGCGCCACACCAAAAACACCTGGGAAGGGTAAAGACATGGGGCTTTAAGTTGAGTATGTTCTACTGTTTTCTTTATTAGAAAGTTGATTACAGGAAATGAATGGAGAGAGAGTGGGGTGAGCCTGTCAGGGACGCTGCAGTTCATGATCGTCACCTTAAATCCCAAGGCCAAAGCCACTGAAGCAGCCCAGAGCTACCAATTATTAACAAAAAAGTCTGCATTACATACCATGACATGGGGTTTGAAAGATGTTCAGGGGATGTCTACCAAAAGATGGTACTTAGTTGAATTATGGGAAACTAACTATTTTTATCAAAAACTTTCAATGTTTTCACTCTAATTATTTAATTTCCATATGCCTACCCTTTGTATATCACTTTGTAATCACAGATTTTGATGCTATATCAATAATAATAATTATAATACTGATTATTATGATTATTTTTAGGATATATATTTCCATTTTGTGCTTCTTTATATTTCTGCTCTTCTACATTTCACATAGAAATATCATACTTTTTACTCCACTACATTTATCTGACAGCTATAGTTATTTTAACTATGAAGATTTATCAAACCAAACATATGATCAACTTATAAAATATGATACTAAATTATGGCTCAAACCACCCAGCAGTATATAAAGTACTTAAAATGAGCTGCATCGCCACCAGTTCTAGGACACTGCTGCTTTTATGTTAAAGCATTATAATAAAAAGTATATAAATATACAGTATTAAACTTCAAAAAGATGTCATTAAGGGTACTTTAAGTATATTTACATGATACCTCTGTGCTTTGATTAATGTGGAATGCAGGATTTTTACTTATACTTTGGTAATGCTACTTTCACTTAAGAAAATAATCTGAATACTTCCTCCATTACTTGTATGCATGTACTGTTCTGCATGTGTTGAACTGCTGCTATCACTTTAAGAGGAATGTGATACCACTAGAACAGGACCATGCTGAAACTTAAAACCAGGAAGTCTGTCTGAACTACAGAAAGAACAACAAACATTTCAACACACCGTCACGGTTATATATATGTATATATATATACATATATACCTGTGTCATGGCACCTGACTCTCACTAAAACTGACTATTTATGCTCTGTCTGTAGCCTGATTAATTTTAAATATCACCACAGCAGCTCAGTGGCTGCAGCTTTCAGATCCTGATCAACAAATAACTCTGAGTCCTCTGTCCATCATATGGAAGCAGCTGCATTAAAGTCCCACATGTGTATTAAAAATCGAACGCTTGGCTTTTCTTCTGGCTTTGTTTTGCAGTGTATTTCTGAAGTGATCTTACCCTGGCTTCTTTCTGTCATGGCTCCCTGTGGCATCGAACTCATAAGCTCCACCTTTTCCTGTTTGATGTCACTTTTAACCCAGGGCGGGAAGAACAAACCAGTGACCACAACAGAGTGTATCAGGGAATTGGTCTGACAGTACAGCCTATGAGATTGACCTATTCTGTCAAGTTATATATATACATATGTATGTATATACATACACAGCTCATCTCAAACCAAGTGAGAGGACAGAAGTTATCATCTTTGCAGGTTTTGTAGAGTTAGCAGCTCACATATCACAACATAATCAGTTTATCTATTGAGTTGAGTTTTTTTTGTTTTTCTATTTTCATGAGATCAAAACTGAATTCATGTTGTTATGTCAGCTGGGTTAAACCATTTGCAGGAGCTACAATGACTGGACTTTTTCTAGTCCTAGTGCGCCTCCTACTGGATGTGTTTATTTTGTTGCTGTACTCTGTCTCTTTCTCACAACCATTCAGATTTGTCTTGTGACCTCTAGGAAGGGCCCGACCCTTTGGATTAGGAATGCATGGATCTTGAAGAATTTGTAATTTACTGAGGAAGATTTTGACTTTTGAACACTTTTCCAAACCATTTCTTTCTGACAGGAGAATAGTGGCATTGACGTGTTCCGGTGCCTTGGTGTTCTTCAGTCGTCTCAAAGACATGCCCTACCGCTACCAGACTTCCCTCAGCAAACTCAATTACACCCCTGGCAGCTACCTGTGTAGGGTTAAGTTACCTGTGTGCTGCACTCATTTGCTTCACTTTCACAACAGTGTTGGTCCACTGAATACACATGAAATGTCTGGTCACTTTTGCGTTTGAATCAAATACATGAATATAGCAGGAGGATCACCCACTTCTGTTTTCTGTCTACTCTTCCTCAGATCTCTGATGTCTTCACTAACAAGACCATGATGCTGAAAGAGTCCTCTGACTTTGTGGTGTGAGTGAACCCCACAGGTGTGGTGATGTGGCATGTCTCTGCACCTGCCAAACTGAACCTCCGCCAGTCCTACAAAGGTGGCAAACTCCAGGAATACGTCTGAACTTCATCTGATAATCCATCAAATTTTCTTCTGGCACTCATAGGACTTATTTCTGTGACCCTTCTCCAAAATTCTGCACCTGCAATATCATTTAATATCATTTCCCCTTTTTTCTGGATGCATACTTGACGATTTCAGGGGTCTGAGAGAAAGACAAAGACAAGTATAAGTATAATGTTGGAGGTTTTTCAACAACCTGGCAATCCAATATATTGCTACTAATGAAATATACATGATCTATAAATCACTGGTGAATATTTGTTAAACATTAATAAAGCTATGCAGTTTATAAAACCTGTATAAATGGTACATTTTCAAAAAAAAGTGCTGCTAAAGTTTCTGTTAAAGACGACAAATGCCAACATAAGCTCTCGGTCACTAATAGAAAATAATTGCAAGGGCATAAATAGAGAAGTGACTGACTGAAGGAAGAGAAGTGAGGTGAGTAAAAAAAACAAAACGAGTCGCTCACTGGGTCTTTCCATCCAGCTTCCTGCTTTGCGGTCAGCTGATGTGATACATGTCACGTGACTGTCGCTTCCTGCTTCATAGGAGCGGCTCGGTTTCTTTCATTACGGCCGCTGTGTGCAGGAGTTTATAATGGTTATTATTTGAAGAGACCAGCAGAGATTCGGAGTTGAGGAGGCTTGAACCTCCTTCGTCTTCTCAGCTTGTCAGTACTCGGTATTCTCAGTCACTGAATTACAGTAAGTAACTTTATCTTCTCACAGTGAGACTTGTTTGAATACGAGCAAACACAGGCTGTTATAGCGTTTTATTTAAAACCCATTTTATTTGCATTTTTAGATTGAATACATTTATTTGTTTAGGGGGTTACTGGATACTGTTTATAATAGAAAAACACCTGTTTAGTGCCAGGAATTAAGATGCATGAGTCTTACAGTAAACAGAGGATAAATTATGCTTTTTGGTGATGTATGCATGGTTATTACCACAGGTATGTGTGTTTTGTAATAAGTCCTGGGTTTTGATAAAGTGAGCTGATATTTTATCTTATTTATCAGTGTGACGGGAGAAGTCACCTGGCTGGTTGTTGCTGATTTCAGCCTCAGTCACATGTAGTCAGGTGACACTCAGCAGGTGTATATGTGTGACAGATGCCTGTCATTTGTCACTTACAATATGTCATTAAGCAAAGGATGGCTTTTGTGAAATGAAAAAGCACAAACAAAGGAAATGGTCACGTGATTTTGTCTTTCAGTAACCTTGTGTTTACCCTGGATGCCATTCAGCAGACAGCACATGACATGTGGTTCAACATGATGTTTATTTCCTCTGCAGAAATGCATTTGGCCGTGCTCGTATTTGCTTCTGTGCTCCCTGTAACCACCTTAGCCCTCGACAATGGAGTGATGAGGACCCCTCCCATGGGCTGGTTGGCATGGGAACGATTCCGCTGTGATATTGACTGTGACCATGACCCCAAGAACTGCATCAGGCAAGGCGACACAATATGAACATTGCACACTGTGATCTCACTGGAGCTTTTATTAAACATAGAGTTAATCTAATCTAATCTAATCTAATAGTTTTGGGCTGAATTTTGCTGTTGGAAATATTAATTATCAAGATTATGAATTACTAACATATAAAACACCATGAGTTATCAGCATTAAGCTGCTACACCTCAGTGTCACTAACTTCTTCATGTGATGAAATTCAAAAAAGCCATTCTGAACTGGCCCTTTATGTAATAGTGGAACTGGAATAAGTAAATATAATCAATATCTAGCTTTTCTAGTTATATACTGTGAGATATGATCTTTAGATATGTAAATGAACTGTGTGGGCTTTTAGTGGATTAACATTCATGCAAAACATCCTGTTTCAGTTGTTGGGTGTGGAGCTCTGAAAGCCAAACCAGTTTTGTGGAAATTAAAACAATAGTCAGTGAACAGACTTCACCAATGTACATTAAACAATGTGCATTTGTAAGTGATCAACAGATGTTCTAATAGAAACAGTATCATTTAAAGTCCTTTAGATGTCTGTTTTATCCTGCTCCCTTTTTCTTTTTATTTTGAAAGAGCTCTCTTTTGCCAATAATATCTTTGCTCATCAATTCAAGAACCTCTCCTTTTTACACTGACAGTAGTCACCAATTTTAAGCCAAATATATTAAACCACTGACATTGACATCATTGAAATGCATTCCTTAAGTATTTGCTAATGATATTTTTATTCCACCTTCTAATGAGACATTTCTGTCGTTCCTCCAGTGAGAATCTGTTCATCGACATGGCAGACAGACTCTCAGAGGACGGCTGGAGGGAACTTGGGTACGTGTATGTGAACATAGATGACTGCTGGTCCTCCATGGAGAGAGACAAGGAGGGTCGACTGCAGCCTGACCCAAAGAGGTATGCGACACGCACGCACGCACGCGCGCGCACACACACACACACACACACACGCACACACACACACACACACACACACACACACACACACAGCTGTTGTTCCTTGTGCAAACACTAATCCTGCAAGTCAATAAAACTGTTAAAAGCAGGTATGACAATGTGACAGTCATGCAATCATATGACTAACAAAAAACATTAATCAGTAACTTCAATAGTATGCACTGTAACTGAATGAACCTGTTTAACATGTAGAATCAGCATAAGTGAAATAAAAACACTTGCCTTTGACTTCCCTGACAGGTGGATATTACAACAGGTGATGAACAAATCAAGTCATATAAAAAAATCAAGCTATAGTTATTCTCATAGAAAAACAACTGTTGGCTTTTATGAGTCAGAACTTCCCTGTCTGAGTGGATATACTTATGTATTAGTAGAGGTGTAACTATTGGTAACATAAGATTTTATTACAGTGCCTGGGGCTGTGCTGTGATTTAATTAAATGTATGTCTTTTCAGTCCTTGATGAGACATGAATGAAACATTTAGAGTGGTTTCTCTGCTGCCTACTATAATTTATATAAAACAAAAGTACTGCTTTATAGGTTGAGATGAAAACCTTCTATTGAATGACATAATTGTTTCATCTGTCAATTTTTTTGTGCACTTCGGTATAACATCGTAACACTTTCCTTTATCACACTTAACCCAGATTCCCGGGAGGCATCCACAAGTTGGCACGCTACATGCACGACAGGGGTCTCAAGCTGGGGATCTACGGGGACATGGGCACACACACCTGTGGGGGCTACCCTGGTACCCCACTGGACAAGATCAAGATAGATGCTCAGACCTTTGCTGACTGGGAGGTGGATATGTTAAAATTGGATGGCTGTTATTCTAATGCCACTGAGCAGGAGCAGGGTAAGAGCTGACAGGACTTTTACGTTATTTTTATTCCGATGTTTCTGATTTGATCTTGACTGATACTCGTCCCTCTCTTGGACAGGTTACCCTCTCATGTCAAAGGCTTTAAACGCTACAGGCCGTCCCATTGGCTACTCCTGCAGCTGGCCCGCCTACCAGGGTGGCCTGCCACCGAAGGTATAATCAGGATGTCTTCAAGGAAAACCCCCCCCCCCCCCCAGCGGAACTAGACTCTGTTTTGAGGATTATTAATGTACTACTTACATTTGAATTTTTTGACATTGTAATACTGATTTATGTTTACAGGTAAACTACACTCAGTTGGGTGAGATCTGCAACCTGTGGCGTAACTATGGCGACATCCAGGACTCTTGGGACAGTGTCCTGAACATTATTGACTGGTTCTTTGAAAATCAGGATATTCTGACACCTGCAGCCGGACCTGGAAGATGGAACGACCCTGATATGGTCTGATTAACTGACATAATAACTGACAACACATTCCCGTATTAGCTGTTTACTATATAGACTGTTGGTAAGGTTTAGAACCACCAAGTAAAGTTAAAGAAAAGTTCAAGAAAAAGGCCAAAATTCTACTTTTTCATGTCATCTTCCTCAGTTGTCTGTTTTTGATTTCCACAGCTGATTATTGGTGACTTTGGCCTCAGCATGGACCAGTCCCGTGCTCAGATGGCTTTGTGGGCAATTATGGCCGCTCCTCTTTTCATGTCCAATGACCTGCGCACCATCAGCAGTGGGGCCCGCAGCATCCTGCAAAACAAAATGGCCATCAGCATCAACCAGGACCCCATGGGCGTTCAGGGAAGACGAATTGTTAAGGTGACACCATTTGCATGGATCTTAAAGCTTCTTGCAAGATGAAAAAAAAAAATTAAAATTAAAATTGAAAATGGAAATTACACAAGGAGAGCTTTAACTCCTCTCTATCCTCAGTTTTATTTTTTATGTCTTATTCTTACTTTCATTTAATCACGTTTTCATCAATTTCTTTCTGCCAGGAGAAGAGTGGCATTGAGGTGTTCTGGCGCCCGCTGTCAAGCAATGCCAGTGCCTTGTTGTTCTTCAGTCGTCGTAATGACATGCCCTACCGCTACCAGACTTCCCTGAGTAAACTCAACTACACCACCGGCAGCTACAAGGTATGTCTTTAAAGTCTTCTAGACAGTCACATGACGTCAGTTGTTGCTGATGGTTTTGGCCACAGCTGTCTATCCTTGATCCATCAATATTTACATTACACATAAATAAGAGTATTGTTCCTAATCATCAATTCAACATACATTTTTAAGCAGATGATACAGTTTTATGCACGCTAGCTATACACCACAACCCAGACTTATCTTCAGTCTTTCTTTGATGATTTCCAGTTGTCACTTCTTAATCATAGACTTTTTCTAATGCAGATAAGACCAAGTACGTGGTGCTTTTCACTTCCACCAGTGTCACTGACTATTCTGCTATATATAAAAACTTAAATTGCCATATACGGTATACATATCCCTCTTCCTGAGTCATAAAATTACTTAGGAATTTGGCCGGACGGCATTCACAGCATGTCATTCAAAATTCAGATGAAAAATGTCTGTCTAGAAGAAGAAGTCTGGCGGTCTTCTTGGCAGAACAAGTTTCTGGTGTTGTGCACCTTTTGAATAGGATTCATTCTAATACTGTCCTCAACCTAGATTTGTTCATTACTCCTGAAGATCTTAAAACTTTATTATCTGATGTTTTTATGACTCTCTTGTAAAATTAAATTGAATTAATTTGTTGCAAATTTACAACAGCTTTACTCCACTCGACACACATGATTAATAATACCTGTCTGTATTTTGTAGTTTTAACTAAATACATGAATATAGCAGGAGAATCACTCACTTCATCCTTCTGTTTTCTTTCTACTCTTCCTTAGATCTTTGATGTCTTCACTGGCAAGGCCACGATGCTGAAAGACTCCACTGACTTTGTGGTGTCAGTGAACCCCACAGGTGTGGTCATGTGGTATGTCTCTGCACCTGCCAAACTGAACCTCCACCGGTTCTACAAAGGTGGCAAACTCCGGGGACCTGCCCGCAATGATGATGCTGAAAACACCATTCCTCGTGTCTTTCTGTGACCGCTCACTGTCTTAACTTCATTGTCTAACAATCAAATCACAGGCCTCAGCGCAGTGGCTTCTGTGTTAACTGATGAGACCTCACATGTTCATGGTCTAGTGCTCAAAGGACTGCTACTATTAACCAAAAGTGCCAATGACGAAGACAGGTTGTCATAAGAGCATGGCACTATCTTTTCTAAGTAATGAAATCACTGTGAGCATCCAGATATGTCAGTAATCTGAAATTATCTGTGATCCTGGAAATTTTGCACCTGCAGCATCAGCACTGATCAAGTAAAAGGGTTACTTCACAGAGCAGGATGACGAAGGCCACTGCCATGCAAGCTTTTCAGAACGATGTTTACATTTAAATTTTGCTTTATTTCAAGGATAATTGTTTTATTCTGTCAAGATCCAGATGTTGCACTGCTCAGGAAAATGGTCACGACTGTATGTTTAAGAAATGAAAATGGTTTTTATAAGAAATTCTGTAAATGTATTCATTGAATAAGATACGTTTCAATCAAAAAGCTGTTTGTTTCAATACATTTTGAATCATTTAGGTGCAGTTCTCATTATTCACTGGGGCGTCTTGCATTACTTCATCAGACCTTTTAAAGAATTGTAACATAGAGCAGCACAGCGCTGCTCTTGCAGGGACTTTCAGACCTTCTCCTATCAGTGACTACATGCTACTTTAGCACTCTATTCACTCTTACGCACACTATTATGGACAATTAGACATTTTACTGGAGTGGCCTTAACCCAAAAACCTGACAATAAATCACCAGTAACACTGAAGGATCCTGTTGAGCGTACTTTATGCAGTTCCCATAAACATGTAAATGTACTGTACTCTCAGCAGTGGAGTGCTGTCACTTTATTAGGATGTGATCAACATGGTTTCACTTCAGCTTCTGATACATTTCCATATACTGCTAAAATCGTAATAGGCTGTTATTTACTCTGAACTTTCACTTCCCAGTTGCTAAGAATCAAGGCATGGTGGTTTAAAGTTGTGGCTTTGCTGTTTGGGGGAATTACAATGCTATTATCATTGCCAAATACTGCTTCAGTCTTTAGTTTGTGTACTAAATTCATGTGAACATTTGTCTAGAATAATGTGGAATTTTTCATTAATGACTTGAAATAAACAGCTTTCATTTATGACAGTGGCTTACAATGGCTAACAAACAGACAACAGCCTGTCAGGCACGATGCCTTTTGAGGATTAGATGATTATGTATTTTGCAGGTGAATAAACATACAGATTTTGTAAACACAATTAGAAGAAACCTAATTCAAAGATTAGTTTAAATAAAGATCAGAAAATAAAGACAGAGAGGGAAACCTTATAATTTAGCCAACATGAACACAGACTCACAGGCGTATTGAGCCAGTAGAGGTCAGCACTGCTCTTTAGAGTGTATAGACGTGGCAACACAGGCCTTCCAGTCCTATCTGCTGCCAAAAAATGCACCTGCTGTACAACACAAGGACAGTCAGCCCATTCGCTTGGTCCTTTATCTCCCTGTTATGATTTACTCTCCTCTGACGTCACCTTCTCCTATTTTGTACACATGTACAACAATGTATAAACCTTATTATACAATATTTTGTCTTTTGTTCCTCCCTGCTCCTTTATCCATCATCCATTAATTCTTCATTGTATTCATTCTGCCTCCTCATCTTCATTCCTCCCTTCATTCTTCCTCCTCCTCCTAAATATTGCACATAGTATCACCTCTGACCTTGACCTCAAAGTCTTGTGTTTGCACACAGTCTCAAGATACTGGAGTAGTCACATGAGTGTGCATTGGCATGCATGTGACTGCATGTGCGTACATATGACATGGTAAAACTTGCTTTGGGTGAGACACACACACACACTCAAATCCCTTCTAGGTCATTTCAGGCCAGATCAGCTGTGTGTGTATGTCTGTGAGTGTGTGTGTCTGTGTGTGTGTGTGTGTGTGTGGGGAAAGGATCTTTTCCTTCCCTTTTTTTCCTTTTAGTTGTCTCAGATATCCGTTGGCTCTCTGAACATGACACATCCCTCACTGTCAAGGTTCCTCGCCATTTGGGAACATGATGTGGGAGAGAAGTGAGGGAGTTATGATAGAGAACAAAAGACAGCAGTGCAAGAAGGATTTCGGCAAAGGAGGAAGGGTGCACTGTCAATAGGTCTATTAGAAGGTGCAAATGAGCAAAGGAGGGGGGACTGGGAGAGATGAGAGAGAGTGAGGGAACCAGTAAGGGAGGGGGTGAGACGAGGAGCGAGAGCGTTCCTGCCGATGCTCACGTAGGCCCACAGCTGCAGAGAGGCGCAGTTGCCACTCTTGTCTTTGTGCCCCCCACCCCCACC
>NW_019525453.1:439130-452391 GCF_002814215.2 Seriola lalandi dorsalis
CGACACTGCTGATTCAGTTCTGTTGAACCCCCCCCTCCTTCGACCAACACATACGTTGTTGTCATGCTGGTAGTCACACTGTCTGCCTCGCGCCTCTAAAATCCAAACCAGATGAAGGGGGGATCGAACACTCACAGCTGCACTGGGGTGGACAGGATGCACACAGGGCTTTGCATATAGGTCAGACTATATGCATGGTCTCAAAGGAGGCCAAAAAACCTCTAAGGTGCTGCTACAGAAAAAGGAAACTAATTGAGCTGTGCCTAATTTGTGTAACATTTCCATTCCTGTTTGTGCATTGTCACAAAAACTGCAGTTTTGTAGACAAACAAGTCTGTGAGCACAATTTTCTTGCATGCACAGATACATACACAAATACTGGTGCTGTGCACTTTAGCTCATCCCGGTGATATCATCACTCCCTCCTGTCTGCATAGCTGGCTGCTGACTCGTGACATCACCATCTGAAGGTCTGATCCAATGGAGTCAAGGTGTTAAACTTAATCATAGTTATTCATCTGCCTGTATTTACTGTATTGTCTACACCCAGTTTGACCCCTGTAACTGTTCAAACCTTTATTCAAATACAATAAAACATGCTCATATATGCTCTCCTTTATTACTAGATATGTAAAGTAAACATTGGGCAATGGAGCAGTTGACTACAAAGATGGTAAAGTTGTGAAAAAAGGGTTTGAAGTTTGAAGGCTTTTCACCAAACTGTGTAATGGATACACAGGTATAAGGTGTAATATGTTCATGTTATGCCTTTTTAGGCTGATCATTAATCAACACATTCAAATATTACATATACTTAATCTAAAAAATTACATTTGGCTATTCCCCTATTTGTGTGGTATAACAAACTTGCAATTATTAAGCTAGTGAAGCATCGAAATAGATTTTTCAGTTACAGGGAACAGTAATTAACTTTCGCTAAGGCTAGCTAACTAGCTAGCGTTGTAGCCAGAGTGCAGTTAGCAGCTCTATTTTAACTCTGTGCTCTAGTTCTTGCAAAATTTATATGCAGTTTTTTTTATGCAGTTATATGGTAAAACAAATGTCAAAAAATCAAACATTCTGGTCCATGTAGTTTGTGTGTCTTAGGCTTTGTACAGCAGAACTGATGGTATGCCACTGTGCTGTGTGAAACAGCTGTTCCATTTTGACATATGAGCAGATGAGACAGACAGCACGGGCCATCCCACTTCCTACGACATTTCTATTTAGAAGTCAGTTTGAACTTGCACTAAGCACTGATTCATCATTTTCTGTCTGTGGAGATTTCCAGCAGTGGTCTAGACTGGACACTCTGGTTGTATTTTATGCAAACATGGAAAGTCCTGCTCTTGCCTCTCTTAGTGAAGCTTTGACGTCTATTCCCTACTCCTTTTACTCGCTCATGCATTAGGCAAAGACCAGACACCTCCTCCTCTGGCCATGATAGCTTACATTTCTTCTGCTGGACTCTGTGACCCATGAAGTAAAGGACAGTGTGCTTGTTGCAGATTCATTGTCTGCTCTGCTCTCTCCTTCAATCCAAATGTACTGGGGCATTCAATTGATTTGGGTTTTGACTCTGGATGCCTTGTAGAGGTTGTTCTGTCCTCTTCTGCCCTATAAGCTATTACAGCAGAGGATGTCCTGCTGGCTGTATGGAGATGCTGTTATTTCAGCTGTAGTGAGCATGTGTGAATATCTGCTGGTGTATTAGCAAGACATGTATAACCAAGGAAAGGAAAAATGTCTTATGTCTGCGATTAAGTAAGTGCAAGTATCTGGTTACTGATTCATCTATGTCTTGTCAACGATTAAACCTTACATGACATCATTGCAAAATATTTTCATCATCTAACATTTTATACCTCCAGATTCTGATGTGTGTAACCACTAAATTTCATGAGAAATACTTCTGTGGTGGTGATTTTTATGAATGAATGTCTGGATTTGTCCACCAGTGGCTGCTGTTGACTCAGTAAAAGAAGTGCCTGGTAACTGTTTCCACGACGCTGCTGTGTACGAGGCAGGCTGCACGTTGCCGAGGCGTTGGGTTCGCATGGAAACTGGCCAGGCTGTCAGCTGCCTGCTTACTGGCAGCCTGCGTGGGTCAAAGTCAGACTGCAGCCAATACTGCTCTCTCTCTCTCTGTCTCTCTCTCTCCCTCGCTCTCTCTCTTATACACACTCAGACATGCACACAGACACTTTGACCACACACACATACACTCTGTCATGATCTCATTCTTATTCACAAACACTGAACCTCTCATTTTCTCTCTTTTCTCTGCATTTCACCCTCTCCTCCCCTGTATAGGCAAATCCTCTATGTCCTGGATCCCACAGGGTACTGTGACCATATTTACCTTCCTGCAGATTATACTGTACATCTGTGAGAGAGAGTGTGTGTGTGGCCACCCTATTCCCTGACTGTATTCCTCTGTTCCACCCTATTCCCCGTCTGAGGTTTCTGCATCAGATCCTGAAGCCTTTCTGGGCAGCAGAACAAAAACCCCATCTTCCTTTTCACTGTCTGCAGTAGAGCACAGCCAACACAGGAGCAGGATTTGGTCCGAATTGGCTTCAAGGAGAATGGTTGGAAAAGACTGGAGAGAGCAGGTGGAGTTCTTTGGCAAGTGTGTTTGTGGCTATGCATGTGTGTGTATGCATGTGGTGAGGGTCACACCACTAGAGCCTGATTTCCAGCAGATACTTGATATGCATTCACACAGCAACAATTTGTTAGGTAACGTGATGCCATTTGAGCCACTGCTGATAATGTGTCTATTTTTGGGTAAAGGCCCATAATGAAATACGACATGATGCTGTAGAAACTTTGATGGACAACATTAGTCTGCAAAAAGGAATCATGTGTGGGGGGTGGCCAATAAAAACAGAGACGTGATCGGTCAACAATGCTTCTCCTAACCTTCACTCTGGTCCATGAATATCCATGTGCATGATTTTCTGTGCTATTTTTGTTTGTGTCTATCAGCATTTAGACTTTTCTTTTTTATACGCGTAGATTCTTGTGCTCACTGGCCTTCGTAATTGTCATCTCATCCCCCTCGGCTTGTGAGGCTGTCTGTCACCACGACCACTTTCACCTGTCTGTCTGTCAGTCTGTCACTTGTTTGTACAGTAGCTCTGCGATTAACTGTCGTCTTGGTGAAGGTGTCCTGAAAAGGAGGTCAGACCATGCCAATGATACATTAATCAAAACCAATAAAATGACCATGATTTGATTTCAGCTCCTTTCAGCAAAGTAAGTCACTCCTGTACAATATAAGTCCTACTTCACCATAATGGCTGTTTCACTACATTATTAGCTATGCTAGCATACCAAAATTAAACATGCTAAAATTAAAAAGTAAGTATCCCTATCAGCCTCAGATGTGTTTAATGTGTAGAAAATTAGCATGTTAGCACTCCAAAGTAAGATGGTACATTATACCTGCTAAACATAAGCATGTCGTGGTAGAATGAAGTTAATCCCCCTTTCACTTTTTTATTGGGGGTTGAATATGTATATATAAATAAATAAATATATATATATATATATATATATATATACACTGCTGCTCATAAAGTTGGAATAAAATATTTTTTACCTCTTTCCATGAAATGATTGTGACAATGTGATTTATTTCATTTCACCTGAGTAATTGGGACACATGATGTAATCATTGCACCTGGTGAAAGTGATTACTGATGCATTTAAATAGGAATAAACAGGAGGATTGTGTCTGAAAACAAAATTATTCCAACTTTATGGGCAACAGTGTATATATAGTTTCTGAGATAGACTACATACATACACATATGTATATAGCCTATCTCAGAAATGAAAGGATTTCTGCCCTAAAACCATTAAAATAGTTATCCAATCAGATTTTTTCTTTTCGTTTTTGTTGTATCTATGAGTTAGAGAAAAGGTTAGCTGGTTCACTCATTGTGTTTTGCTGAATTGGCCCACACAGCAGAAAGTGACAGGGGAATTTACCATTAACATTTTGACCAAAAATAAATAAACAAAAATAATTACTCAGACACGGGGGAAATCGCCATCGGTTTTTCGAATAGGTGCGTTCGCTGTCTGGGATGTAAACTCAACAGAACATTGTGGGGACACTTCAAATTTGTAAGCAACAAAATAACAAAAACAAATACACACAAAGCTTCCCAAGCCGGAGCTTGTTTTCAACTTTGAAGTAATTGCCTACTGGATATATGATTATTATAACGTATATAGGAAACAGTATAACACGTAGGCTTTTGTAAAATAATTGCTACAATTAAGCTCAGGGCATGTGGGTTAAAGGGCCAGCCGCACTCAGAAGGTGGCGGTAATGCACCTAAAAGCTCTTTGCCACCGCCAAAAAACATCAGAAGAAGAAGGAGAGCCGACGTAGAAGTAGAAGTAGAAGTAGAAGTAGAAGTAGAAGTAGAAGATGAAGATGAAGATGAAGATAAAGATAAAGCTGAAGTTGTTACCTGATTGTCTTTGATGGACTTCATATGACAGTATCTATTCACAACTTGGAATACGCTTATGGACTCAAAGGAATATAAAATAATCGAGGAATAGAGTGACAATCGGACTTCAACACCAGGTAGGGAGTAGCTACAGTTTAGCAGTCATGTTGGTTTTTGATGCTGATTAATCTGAATGAATTATACGTTTGTTGTCACGGTTACTCTAAAATGAACTGAACGGTTGAATTGTGGAGAATCTATCCGAGCTAACGATGGGTTGTATATCAATATCGACAAAAGTTAAAGCATTAATATCTTTATCCATGTTGCTACTGCTTTGCACGAGCTGTAAACTGGTCGTCAGGGAACAGGTGGGTTTTTTGAACGGCTTTGAGCCCTCAGTTGTATTTGTTTTACTCCCTCTGTTTAAGATTCAGGTAGAAAATGAGCGAAAACAACTAAATTATTGGCCGAGATAGCGCATTCTCTGTTTGGGTTGTGGTGCGTACGTGCGGGATCATTTCTTATTTTATGGTAAGATTGGTTGGCAACCCAAGATATAAACAAAAATGAAGTACTGCCTGGTGCCAGCTTGCACTCACATGCCCACTGCCATGATCTCCTAGGGGCGGAAGCAATGTTTTGTTAGCTTCTAGTGGGTCCTCACCATTAGCATTTCATAGACATGAAACATGCTTGAATGCTAATTTTAGCATGAATCTTAAAGCCAAGTGCAGTAGTACATTCTAACAAGCAACTAGCAAGGGAGTAGACTTTTTATCTAATTCAATCTAATTTTTTGTTTATTCATTCATTTTTGTAGTTGTCACAAAGCAGTTGCACTGACTACAAAATAACTGCAGTTAATGGCTGCATTGAAAAAGATTGCATTGTGGTGCTGTCTCTGGTATTATAATGGATTAAAATACATGATGTACCAGAGTCAAGTCACTGTTTAATGATCTGTGGGGAAATAAATTACATTTTAACTGTTTCTCTGTATTTTTTAGTTGAAAGGACAAAATATCCCTAAAGCTGGAACACCATGTTAATATGAACTACATTGGAAACAATGAATTGCTGATATCTAGTATTAATAACAATAATGGTGCCTTTATTATTCTGCTTGCAACAGTTCTTACAAACACACACCCTCCCCCTCTCTTTCTCCCTTCCTCTCTTTTATCGACCTACTTCTCCCGAGGTGATTGTGTCTCCTTTATGTAAAAACCTTGTGTCAGGTAGGTCAGTCACAGCTTGTGAAGACTCTGCTGCCTCGCCAACCCCCAACCCCCCACCCCCCCTTCGGGTCCTTAAATCCATGTCATTTGGCCTGCTGTTGGCTGGAAAAGATCAAACAGCACATGTGGGGTTGACCTTCAGCACTGCGCCCCCACCACTTGCTGCGTATATCTCAGTAGGCACAGTGCGTCTAAACATTAACTCTGTGGATTGGGCACAGTTTAGTCTAATGGAGCTGATTTGAGTATGTGCACTTATGTGAACATGTAGCCTTAGTTGCCTGTTATGTCTGTCTGTATAAAGCGATCTAAGAAGAGAGATGTCTTTTAAAATGTTCAACTTTTGCAGTCTCACAGAAGGAGAGTGAAATGTTACCTATGTGTTATTAATTAACAACCTAAATGGCAGAGACGGATGCAGAAAGAACAAGATGCTGCTGCTTGAAATCCATAATCTCTCTCATAATCACTGACTTGCAGTGTTGGTGAGAAACAAAGTTCAGGGTGCAGAAAGAAACTGCTGTACTGGCACAGCCTGACCAGAGTCCTTCTGGCACTACTGGGGCTGACGTGCACCTGCACCCGGGAGCCCACCTGTGCTGTGGAGCCCACATCCACACTGGGGCCTCGATGCCACAGCACCTGCAGCACAGGGCTTTTTTTCACTAGTCAGTGTGATTCACAGTCTTGGAGCTGACATGTGAGCAGCTGTTCTCTCAGTCCATTATGAACACAGTTGAGGCTTTGTGTGTGTTGAAGAAAAGAGCTACTTGTCAAAACTGTGACGTAAAAGTCCCTCTGTGTCACAGTGTCAGGGGAGATTTTAGGTCAAGTCATATTATGTGTGAAGACTGTCACGTACGGCACTGTAAATGACTTATGGTACCACTGTGTCAAAAAGGTACACAATCCGATTTGCTTTATCATTCTGCCTGTCATTCCTGTTCATTGAGTGCTCCTTGCCTGTAAAAGAGAAAAGCACACTGATAAATATTTTGCAAGATTGTAACATGTTATCAAGGCAGTTGTGTCCCGGTAAATTGTTCAGGTATTTCCCTAGGGATGTGTTGGGCCACCTTGTGCCACCAGAACAGCTTCAGTGCTCCTTGGTATTGATTGATTGATGTCACTGAACTGGATGAACACCATTCTTCTAAAGGATAGTCTCTTATTATTTATATGTTCGCATAATGATGATGTCAGTCCAAAATCTCCCATAGTTGTTCAGTTTGGTTGAGATCTGGTCACTGTAAAGGCCATAGTATATGATTCACATCATTTTCATAATCATTAAACCATTCAGTGCCTCATGGATGGGGGCATTGTGTGTTTATCCTATGTTTCATCCTAGTATAAAGGCGATTACTCAGAACAGCTATGTATTGGTTTGCAGTGACTCCTCCCTCTAAGGGGACAAGTAGATCCAGACCATGGCAGCAAAATGCATAACAGAGCCACCAGATCCCCTCACTGTAAGGGTCAAGCATTCAGGCCTGTACCGTTCTCTTGGTGTACACCTCACATGCACTCGCCCACTCGTTAAGAGCACGGTGAAGGACGACTCAACGGACCATATCACTTTTCTCCACATCTTTGTAGAGCAGTGTCTATGGTTACATTTGGACACAAATGTCCATGGTTACATGGGCACATCTGATGCACCGTGATGCACTAATGCACTAATGCATCATGGTGCATCAAATGTGCTGTTGAACCACAATGTCTGACCCTATTTACTGACGTCTTTCTCATAGATCTAAATACAGATGTCACTTTCATACACCCAACAATGATCGCCCTTCCAAAGTCACTTAGATCTTTTCCTCTTGCCATCTGGATACAGAATCAGAATGAACTGGGCCTGATCAGCATATTTATACCAGCCACAGAATGTGAAGGGTTGTTAACTGTTTAATTGTACCAGACTGCAGCTGTGTCGAAGCATCTGCGTTCGTCATGTTTCTCCACTCATTTTTCCTTTAATTTGTCATCCGTCTTTATATAAAGACAGACCATGTAAGGAATGCAAATGTATATAAAAGTTGTAATATCTCACCAATGCTTTTTATATATAATTTATTTTATCCTATTTTATCATGCCCATTCAACTGGGCAAATGCATTAATATGACCCAACCTCCAAGGTCATTTGCATTTGCCCCCTGACCACTGGGGGGCGGTAGGGTATTGCCTGACCTATGATGGGGGATCTGAGCCCAAATGATATTTGCCCCAGAACTCACAGAGCTGCACGTCCACTGCCTGAATGACCCAAACCTTCATGAATGGCTGGTATTTGGAGTCACGTCAGTTTTAGCCGAACTGCCCCGCACTTATGAATCACACTGGAAACTGAATCCTTTCCACGAGACATTACAACAGTAAATATCTCACCAGTCTTTTTTTGACATCTCTTTGTTCACTTTTTCCTTTTGCCATACTATTGCAAAAACCGTGGTGATCAAGCGTATGGTTGTGTGTGAAATGTTTGTTTCCTGGAAAGTCAACGCTCTCCTGTAATTTGGCTTTTCTGGTCAGAGGGTACATTCAGTCAAACACACAAACACATGTTGGGAAAAGGCAGAAATGAAAGATAGAGATTTAGTGAACCATTTGACAACTTGTACAGATCATAGTCATCATCCTAAGAGTCCATAAACCACCTGCGGTTGATTCTCTGACCCTGTTGCGACACCTGGACACCTCTTCCACTTCCACTGGTGGCTGTTCAGTCAAGCAGTAGCCACAGGAAACATTTTTTCCTCAAAGGAAATCTCTGATAAGCCCTAATCTCTCACCTTGATATTTTATGCCACCAAGCAGCCCGTTCTCACCCCCTCCAGCACTTTGAAGTCCTGAAAAGCAGCTATTGTTTATTTCAGAGCAGGGTGAAAAAAAAAAAAAAATCTGCTGATATACCACTCATGTGAATGATATGGAAATTTGGGACATGGGAATTTGAGTTTGAGAATGCCATAAAAAGGAATAATAGCCTGGAAATGTGTGACTTTGATGAATGCGATTTGCAGTGGCATGAATGGAAATACTGTTGTGGGAGGATTTATTGTGGTTGTGTGTGGGAATTAAAAAAAAAAAAAAAAAACTGGGGCTAAGAAAGAAAGGGAAAATATGATAGATTAAATTTTTATCTGATGCTGGGTTTCCCACTGTTATGGTCTGCTTGCTGTGTATGCACACACACACACACACACACACACACACACACACACATACACACACACACACACACACACACACACACACAAACCCACACATTGTCATGGTACTCAGAAAAGAAACCCAAGGCCATGACTCAGGAGGCAGATGTAAAAATAGAGAGCATTAAAAAACAAAAGTGCAAAGGGTCGGGCTGAGGCAAAATCCAAAAAACAAGATCACAGGATCAAAACAGGCACTTGAAAGCTTGCAGAGAGCAAGTGGAAACAGATTGGTATACAAGGGTGCTAATGAGGGAATGGGGAAGAGGTGAGCAGGTGAGTGGGAGGAGGAGCAGGTGGGAAATGACAGCAGAATAAGAACATGTATTCACCAACAACTGGACTGAATGAATGAAAAAATGGATGAGCCGACTGGAACTCAAACCCGTGACACACGCACATACATGCACCCACGCACGTGCCAGTACAGTATGTATAGGTTCATGTGTACAGTTTAACAACACGTCGTCGTACAGACCAAAAGCCTCACTTTCAACACCTATGGAAAATGTTACTGCCAAAGTCACAAGACTACCTTTGTAATTAGCCAGTGTCAAATATTTGACTTTGTCATCACACCCACCTGTCTCTCCTAGTACCTCTCACGCACACATACACACAGTTCTGTTTTTCACACAGAGCAGGACATCGCATTGACTTTGACATTGCATTAATTCCGTGGAGACTTTGATTTTGTCATTTTAGTTTATTGACAACTTTGTAATCTATTTATAAAAATACAACATATGAGACTTTGTCAGGGATAGAACAATAAAGTCCAGGATAAAAACCCAGCAGATGCCCAGAAAAGAAATTATATTATGAAAGACAATGGTTGTGAAACAAGTTTGAGAGAATGAGGTAAAAGATAGACTATCCTGATCCATCTTATCAAAGTCAAACTCAATAAGTAAATAGCGGAAACACAAACAAACATTACATAATCAAAAATAACTCACGTGCATGTCACAATTTATTATTTATGTCCAACATCCTGCTACTGAGCCAGTAATAAACCAGACAGGTTGCCAGTTACACTGATGATGATGATGATGATGACCATTCAAACTTTACAGCCCGAGCCAACTCCATTACCAAGAACCTGGTGGATATTTTAGACGGCTGCTCTCACCACTGCAGAATGTAGATAAACACATACCATTTAAGTTCCCTCTCATAATCCTACAGTCAACAAACCTTCCCTGGCAACACTGCCCCACCAGTTTACAATGCTAAGTCACAATTACAGTACCCCTAATTACTGGGTTACCTCTGTGTATGTATGTGTGTCAGTGTATACGTGTGAGTGCGCATATCTATATTTCTGCCTGGCTGTGCCAGTGTCTGTAGGAGAAAGAGGTTTGAGGATGTGGGTGGGGGTTAGTGGAATCCCTCAGCTGCATTACTGCATGGCTCTCCTCATGCTATGAAATGTATTTTAACCAGAATGATCCAAAAATATTATATATATGCTGCTGCATACTAATAAAATGAGACCCAGAAATGACCCAAGAGAGAGGAGGAAAGTTTAATGTGTCCTACTGTAGCCCTCTGTCTAAGAAATAGCTGTCTTGCTCTCACTCCATTTTCACTCCCACAACTCAGACTTATATTTGGCCTGTGTTACTCTGCACTGCGTTGCTTCATAAGGCGTTTTCCTTCTCCCTTGCCAAGGGATGGATAGAGAAACAAGACTAAAAGTCTACAGCACTGTTCGGCTGCATTTAAACACAGTGGTGATTTGAGCTAAATGCTAACGTCGGCAAACTAACAACAGCAACACTAACATGATGTTAAACGGTATAATGTTTACCGTGCTCACTGTGTTAGTTAAGCTTTTTAGCGTGCTAATGTTTGCTAATTAGCACTAATCACAAAGGCCAGGTGGAGCTGCTGGGAATGTCATTAGTTTTGCAACTTAGTCACAAACAAAAGTATTGGACAAATTACAGTTTTGACCTGATGATGGCGCTAGATGAAAAGTTAAGTGATCCTCAGTTACTACAGTTACTCCTGGAGGGAACATGAATGTCTGTACCAAGTTTCATGGCAATCCATCCAGTATTTGTTGAGATACGCTCAGATACTGAGAGTTTTCAGGTCAGATTTACACCGAATTCAACATTCATCATCATTGTTAGCATCATCAATGAGTTGAACTCAAAACAGAAGGTCGGAGGTGGAGCAGTAGTAGAGTGTGTGTGGGGGGAAGTGAGTGAGCGTTGATGGCAAAAGAATGATGGAGAAATTCAATTATTGCTCAACGAGTGTATGAGAGATGGAGACTGAGTTATGACTCAAGAAGGAACAGCACAAAAGACAATTACAGGACAAAAAACGATGAAGGAGTCAACGTGCTGGAAGGAAGTGCGTTAAAGGAAATAAAAATCTGCGGTGACACAGCTAAAATATTTTATGTGTATCATTTAGAGGAAAAAGGAAGAAAAATTAAAGAGAGAAACAGTGTAGCCGTGACAGTTCAATTTCATATTCCCGCTCTTGTGTCCATGTTCACCTTGACCTTTTACTGTATATTCGCTCTTAATGTTGCCACTCCCAGTGACATTCTGTGGCGCACACTCAAAGCTATAAACTGTTTTTTCTTTTCTTTTTTTAAATCTTGCTCTGTGTACCAGGGAAAAAATGTAAATGATAACGTGTGCACATGCATACGAGTGTATTTTGCATGACAAACATGCTTTCAATTAGTCACACATGAGCGTGCATCGGGTCCACAAGCTTGTAATACACTTAAACATATATTACAGACATGTACACAATCACACCCACGTACGCAACAGTCAACAAGGCCATATGGCGTAGTCGGGAGAGTTGAGGCTATCGTCATTTCCAAGAAACTTCTGGCTCTCCCTGTGCAGCTTTCTTCTGAAACCTGAGAAGTAACATTGACATTTTCTATGTTCTGAAGTGCTGGAAAGGAGTAATAGGGGGTTAGTGAAAAACCAAAGCAGTAACACCTGTCCATCATAACTGTAGATGAACCTGTGTGCACCTGTTTGATAAAGTAGCCTGCTAGATGTCTGAATTCTCAGACAGAAACCTTAAGAAAACCGCCTCCCTGTGCATCCTGGCCTTACATTTTCCTGCGCGGTGGGACAGATAAGCCGCAAGCCTCGACCTGTAGCTCGGCCCACCTTGGCCTCCAGAAAGCCCTCGGTTTGTAGTTGTGTGGTCGGCGTCTGCTAAGCTGCCAAATGGGAACACATGCCATTCCTAAGAACCCTGCAGGACTCGGGGATCTGGTGACAGCAGCTCTTGGCTTACAGATTGTTGATGCTAAAATGAGATACACTTAGGGGCAGGCAAGTGGCGGAGAGGGGGGAGTGTGGGAGGAATGGGAGGTATGAGAGGCAGAGGGAAAAAGGAGAGATTGTGGGCAGAGGAGAGAGAGAAGTGTAATGTAGGGCTGCAATGATCACGTGTCAATGAGTTCATGTTTATCCCTCCTTACTTCAGGTTTGGAGGGATCCTGCTTGTATAAATCCACTGCACACTTTCTTTCCTCTGCTATCTCCTGGGTATAGATGGATGTTAAGATTAGGCTTCTGGCTTTCATCTCCATTTCATTTAACATTGTTTATGCAGTCTGTGTACACACTGCAGGAAGTGAAATCCTGTTAAAGCTGGCCTGATTGTTGATAGGTTGGTTACATTCGCAGTACCTGACATGCATTCTTAGTGGGAGCTTGTTATCTTGTTATTGCTGAAAATGCCTCGTGAAGTTCACAGGTACACCTTACTGTACAAGGACAAGGTATACATATACATGCCTGCATACATACTTCCTGAATGAGTACAGCACAGATTACCCACAGTGATTCATTCTTCTGCCGGAGTTTATATTTGAGGCAATGGTTCATTCCTTTCTAACTTTTGCCTGAATTTGCTAAATATTTGATTTAGTCTGGGAAACTTGTGTGAGTGTGTGTGACTGTATGCCCAGTGAGTGTGTGTGTGTGTGTGTGTGTGTCCTCTTATCTGTCTGTCCTTGAGCCTGCCAGACAAACCTGGGTTAGCCTGCAAATAGAGAGCATAGGATCAGTTATGCTTTTCCGAAGTTGGACATATTCAGTGTTTCTTGGATGTTACTCCCACCGTATGTCCAGGTGAAATCACAATGCTGAACAGATATATTCCACTGTGCTTGGCAGTTACGGCATCTAGCAGGCTTTCACAGTGAGGGGTCACTGTTGACTGAATGAGAGTGACAAGTCGAGCTTGTGCTAACACTGACGGGCTATTATAGCACGGTTATATAGCAGTAGCAATAAATCCTTCAAAATATGTGTGTCCATGCCCCCTCAACCCCC